>NW_026862063.1:0-112792 GCF_026571515.1 Ruditapes philippinarum | reverse complement strand
GAGATAGATGATTATTAAAATTATTCTTGAGTATTACTTTTTAATGTCTCTTATTTGTTAAGAGAAAAGGTCTAATACATTAATGATTAATTTTCAGTAAACCAGTATAAATGTCCATTCTGTGATATGACGAGTCCATCTCCATCCAACATGAGGTTGCACATTAAATATAGACACTCTCAAGACAAACCATTCAAGTGTGACATTTGTACATACAGGTAAGATTGCAACACAAAGTAGAAATTGCTCATAATCCTGCTTCTGTAATTAATGTGTTACTGGGCCATGTAAAAAAATACAAAAACTAGTGATCACCATTTGTCCGTCATATATCCGTTGTCAACTTTTTTATATGTCGAAAAAAAGATTTGGCACATAATGTTATGCACCAGTGGTTGTCTGTCCAGCTGTCTGTTAGCAGTTTTTAAGTCTGTTTCTTTTGAAGTGATGGAAGAAACTAAAACTACTTAGTAGAAATGTTAACCATAATGAGATGATGTGCAGAGCGCATGTTTGACCTTCCTGAGATCAAGGTCACATTTAGTCTTATTATATCCATTTCAAAATTATGTCTCTGCATCTTTTTGAACCGATAGAAAATAATTAAAATTAAAAGTTTTTGGCAGAAAAAAAAAGGTTTTGGCACAAATATTACTTATAATGAGACAGTGTGCAGAACACTGGGGATCAAAATTGGCCCTGTCTTAAGGGATAACTTTATTTATATAGATTAAATAAGGAGTTTTTGTGTCCGGTTTGTATCTTTTGAACAGGTAGAAGGAAATTGAAACTACTTGGCAGAAATGTTAACCATAATGAGACGTACATAGGTGACCTACTGCTATCCGTTTTTGTCTGTCATGCATCGTTTGCCAAGATAACTTTTAAGCTTCTTCTCTGGAACCACTGAACCAATTTCAACCAATTTTGGCATAAAGCATCTATGACTGAAGGAGATGTTGTAATTAGCAAGCTTATATGTAGACCTGGGTTGGTATTGCATTTGGACCCCTTAGGTCAAGGTCTAAAAATAAAGCATCTATTGTTGAAGGGGAACAAAAATTGTGAAATTCATGGGCCCTCGGCCCCCTGGGGCCCGAGAGGTGGGGCTAAAACCATCAAAATTAATGCAATCATTAAAAATCTTTACTCCTCCGCACAAAGCAGTCAAACTGTTGCTATGATTGTAATAAGCATTGAGCCCTCTACCAAAATTGTAAAATTCATGGCCCCAGGGTCAGGGGTTCTGGTGCTAGGACAGGGCCCTGTTGAATATATAGTGAAAGTACATTATTTCTTAAAATATCTTCTCTTGAACTGCTACTGGGTAATTAGGAAACAAAGTAAATGTATAGTTATGTTGAGAGAGGATGTCTGTTCCAAAATTGTGAATTTCACAGCCTTAAGGGTCAGGGATTCTGTCGTTGTTTTTTATGCTCCCCGAAAAATTTCGGGGGAGCATATAGTCGCCGCCTTGTCCGTCCGTCCGTCTTTCCGTTAGTCCGAGCATACGAGAGCTACATTATGAGGTTTAGGTTTATGTACAGGCACTCTGTATGGGGTTCATTCCGTAGAGACATGTATTATGGGGTTAAAAATGCTCTTATGGGGTTTAAAAATTTGCTTTTGTGGGGTTAAGAGATCAAAGGAATAACCCCACAAACACGTCCTGTGAGAACGTCCGTCTTTCCGTCCGTCCGTCTGTCCGTCCGCACTCACAGGAGAGTAATTATGTGGCTAGAGGGACAATAGGTAACTGTTCTTTCTCTTTGATGTCATTCATTCCGTAATGCTTATATGTGGCTATTTTCTTTTGTGTGGCTAAAAAGAACAATAGAGAGAACAATAGAGTAGCCACATAATTACTGTCCTGTAAGAATGTCCGTCCGTCTGTCCGTCCCCTTTTCTTGTCCGGGACATAACTTTGAAACAACAAGAGGTATCAACATGAAACTTTGTAGGTAGATAGATCTCATTGAGTAGGTGTGCAGTGCACAAGAACCGTAACTCTGCCTTGCCTAATTTTTGAATTATCCCCCTTTGTTTATTTTACACTTTGATTTTTGTCCGGGACATAACTCTAAAAGTATAAGAGGTATCAACATGAAACTTTGTAGGTAGATAGATCTCATTGAGTAGGTGTGCAGTGCACAAGAACCGTAACTCTGCCTTGCTTAATTTTTGAATTATTCCCCTTTGTTTACTTTTACACTTTGAACTTTGTCCGGGACATAACTCTAAAAGTATAAGAGGTATCAACATGAAACTTTGTAGGTAGATAGATCTCATTGAGTATGTGTGCAGTGCACAAGAACCGTAACTCTGCCTTGCCTAATTTTTGAATTATTCCCCTTTGTTTATTTTACACTTTGAACTTTGTCCAGGACATAACTCTAAAAGTATAAGAGGTATCAACATGAAACTTTGTAGGTAGATAGATCTCATTGAGTAGGTGTGCAGTGCACAAGAACCGTAACTCTGCCTTGCCTAATTTTTGAATTATTCCCCTTTGTTTATTTTTACACTTTGAACTTTGTCCAGGACATAACTCTAAAACTATAATAGGTATCAACATGAAACTTTGTAGGTAGATAGATCTCATTGAGTAGGTGTGCAGTGAACAAGAACCGTAACTCTGCCTTGCCTAATTTTTGAATAATCCCCCTTTGTTTATTTTTACACTTTGAACTTTGTCCGGGACATAACTCTAAATGTATAAGAGGTATCAACATGAAACTTGGTAGGTAGATAGATCTCATTGAGTAGGTATGCAGTGCACAAAAACCGTAACTGTGCCTTGCCTTATTTTTGAATTATCCCCCTTTGTTTATTTTACACTTTGAACTTTGTCCGGGACATAACTCTAAAACTATAAGTGGTATCAACATGAAACTTTGTAGGTAGAAAGATCTCATTGAGTAGGTGTGCAGTGCACAAGAACTGTAACTCTGCCTTGCCTAATTTTTGAATTATTCCCCTTTGTTTATTTTACACTTTGAACTTTGTCCAGGACATAACTTTCAAACTATAATAGATATCAACATGAAACTTTGTAGGTAGATAGATCTCATTGAGTAGGTGTGCAGTGCACAAGAACCGTAACTCTGCCTTGCCTAATTTTTGAATTATTCCCCTTTGTTTATTTTACACTTTGAACTTTGTCCAGGACATAATTGTAAAACTATAAGAGGTATCAACATGAAACTTTGTAGGTAGATAGATCTCATTGAGTAGGTGTGCAGTGCACAAAAACCGTAACTGTGCCTTGCCTAAATTTTAGTTATCCCCCTTTGTTTATTTTCACACTTAGAACTTTGTCCTGGACATAACTCTAAAAGTATAAGAGGTATCAACATGAAACTTTGTAGGTAGATAGATCTCATTAAGTAGGTTTGCAGTGCACAAGAATTGTAACACTGTCTTGCCTACTTTTGGAGTTATTGCCCTTTGTTCATTTTGACACTTTGAACTTTGTCCGGGACATTACTCTAATATTATAAGAGATATCAACATGAAACTTTGTAGATAGATAGGTCTCATTGGGTGGAAGTGCATTGCTTAAGAATCATTACTCTGCCTTGCCTTATTTTGAAGTTATTGCCCTTTTGTTTATTTTTACTACTGACTTTTGTCAATGCTTAAAGAACCTAAACAAAGCCTGGTCTAATTTTGGAGTTATTGCCCTTTGTTCATTTTTGCACTTTGAATTTTACCCGGGACATAACTCTGATATCATCAGGAAACTTTATAGATAGATAGATCTCATTGAATAGAAGTGCAGTGCAAAAAAACATAACTCCGCCTTGCCTAATTTTGGAGTTTTTGCCCTTTGTTCATTTTTTTATACCTTCCTGTGTCCAGAACCTTCTATGGGAGCATCACCCGGTTCAACCGGTTCTTATTTAGCTTACCTGTTACAAAGTGACATGGTGAGCTTTTGTGATTGCTTTTCCTCTGGCGTCCATCCGTCTTCCGTAAACTTTTACTTTAAACAACATCTCCTCATAAATTGCTAAGCCAATTTCATCCAAACTCCACAGGAATGTTCCTTTGGTGGTCATCTTTAAAAATTGTTCAAAGAATTTAATTCCATGCAGAACTCTTATTGCCATGGCAACCAGAAGAAAAAACTTAAAATATCTCCTTTAAAAATAAACCAAAGAGGTAGAGCTTAGATATTTAGCATGAGACATCTTCTAGTGAGTGTAAAAAAGCCCTTGGGTCAAAATTGGCCCCGCCCAGGGTGATCATTGCTTTTCCTTATATGTATATAGTAAAAACTTAAAAAATCCTCTTATAAAAAACCCAAAAAGCTAGAGCTTAAATATTAAGAATGAAACATCTTCTGGTGAGTGTCTACAAAGTTTGTTCAAATAAAAAACCTGGGATCAAAATTTACCCCGCCAGGGGGGTACTGATTTTCCTTATATGTATATAGTAAAAACTTGAAAAGTCTTCTTTTAAATAACCCATAGAGTTAGAGCTTAGATATTAAGCATGAAACCTCTTCTAGTGAGTGTTTACCAAATTTGTTCAAATAAAAGCCCCAGGATTAAACTGGCCCCGCCCCAGGGTCTGATTTTCCTTACATGTCAATAGTAAAAACTTAAAAAATCTTCTTTTAAAAAACCCAAAGAGCAAGGGCTTAGATATTAACAAATGGATGTCTACAAAGTTTGTTCAAATAAAAGCCCTAGGGTCAAAATTAGCCTGGCCCCAGGGGGTCATTGATTTTCCTTATATATACATGTATAGTTAAAACTTAAAAACTCTTCTTGTGAAAATCTAAAAGAGGTAGAGCTTTGATATTTTGCATAAAACATCTTCTAGTTGATGTCTACCAAGTTTTTTCAAATGAAAACCCTCAGATCAAAATTTGCCTCGCCCCAAGGGTCATTGATTTCCCTTATATGTACTGTAAATCCTGTATTTTTTGCGATGTTTTTATTTTCGCTATTTCTTCTGGGGTGAAAGGGGCTCCACTTAAAGCTTTTGACCTATTTCTCAGCTGAGCGATCCAGGGCCCTGTGGGCTCTCTTGTTTTCTTTTCTTTTTTTTTTGGTGTGTGGGGGGGGGGGGTGCGGCTCAAATAATTATGTAATGAAAATGCATTAATTCTTCAAGCTTGTTCTTCAATTCTTCTTCTTTTAAGCTTCTTCTCTGGAACCACTGAACCAATTCTAACTATTTTTGGCATAAAACATCAATTGCTGAAGGGAAACAAAATTTGTGAAATTCATGGCCCCTGGGTCCTGAGGTGTTGGGCTTAACCCATAAAAGTTACCTTCATGTTTCTGAACGATAACTTGAGTTTGGAATGAGATATTGTAACCAAACTTGGTATGTAGCAACTTTATGTGGGAATACCGGCTTATTATTAAGGTATCAACTTGAAACTTCATAGGTGGATACATCATATTGAGGAGGAATGCAGTGCACAAGAATGATAACTCTACCCTGTATGATTTTTCAGTTATCGCCCTTTGTTATTTTTCAAACTTATTTTTTGCCCAGAGCATAACTCAAAAAGCCTTTGAGATATCAACATGAAACTTCATGGGTGGATAGATCTCACTCAGGAGGTGTGCAGTGCACAAGCATGATAACTCTACCATTAATATTTTTTTAGTTATTGCCCTTTGTTATTTTTCATACTTTTTGTCTGTAGCTTATCTCAAAAATTGTTAGAGGTATATCAACTTGAAACTTCATATGTGGATAGATCATTGAGGAGGAGTGCAGCAAGCAAGAATGATAACCTACCCTGCATTATATTGCAGTTATTGCCCTTTGTTATTTTCAGCCATCGGTATTCACATTGGTTTCAAATCAGTAATAACTTCAGCCATCAGTTTTCATTACCAAAAGACCTCTTTAAATTGAATTATTCTGCTCTACTACATATACATTCTTCCAATCAGCAAACACATTGGGCAAGGGATGGCCATGCTAACATGGCTCTTGTATTGCTTTTGAACCCCCTGGGGTCAAGGTCATTGTAACTAGAAATATAAAAAAAAAAAAAATGGTTTCCGGACAAAAACTAGAGTTAGGAATAATATATTGTATTCAAACTTGGTATTTAGCAAGTTTATATGAAGACATAGGTTGGTATTGCTTTTGGACCCCCAGGGGTTAAGTATGTCATTACTGAAAAGAGAAAAATGATTTCTGGACAACTAGTAGAGTTAAGAATGCTATATGGTGGTCAAACTTGCTATATAACAAACTTATATGAAAACTCGGGTTTAGACCCCCTGGGGTCAAAGTCACCTTTATTAAAAATAGAAAAATTGTTTCCAGATAATAACTAGAGTTAGGAATAAGATCAACCTTGGTATTGAGCAAGCTTATATGTATGTAGACTTCAGTTGGTATTGCATTTGGACCCCTGAGATTAAAGTCTAAAAATAAAGCCGCTTAACATCAATTTAAAGTGGTGGCTGTGACAAAAGTCGCTTAAGGAATGTGGTAGCATGAGCAATTTAGACTGTATATTGACAAGGCAGCATTGTCAATCGCGATTTTTTTCAAAGCATTACCAGATGATCATTTTAAATATTTCTTTTTGCAGATGTAAATCCATGGCTGATCTCAAAAAACACTCAGAAACTCACAACACTGAAGGTCCATATAAATGTGAATTTCTTGATTGCCAATATAAGGCAAAACATTACAAACGTCTTGAAGGTCATTATAGTCGAATGCATCAGGTAAAGTTTATTTTTCTTCAGGTTTCATAAGGTTTTTATACCCCCAAAAACGAAGTTTGGGGGGGTATATAGGAGTCACCCGGTGGTCGGTCGGGCGGTCGGTCGGTCCAGACGTCCGTTGCATTTTCCTTGTCCGGAGCATAACTTGAAAACTAATGGTTGGAATTCAATATAACTACATACAATGGTCAAGCACATTGAGAGGAAGTGCAGTGCACAAGAACCATAACTCTATCTTGACTAATTACAGAGTTATTGCCCTTTGTTACTTTTCCTTGTCCGGGGCATAACTTGAAAACTACTGGTTGGAATTCAAAACAACTTCATACAATTGTCAAACACAATAAGGGGAAGTGCAGTGCACAAGAACCATAACTCTATCTAAAGTAATTACAGAGTTATTGCCCTTTGTTGCTTTTCCATTGCTTTTTTTTTTGTCCGTTGCATTTTCCTTGTCCGGAGCATAACTTGAAGACTAATGGTTGGAATTCAATATAACTACATACAATGGTCAAGCACATTGAGAGGAAGTGCAGTGCATAAGAACCATAACTCCATCTTGACTAATTACAGAGTTATTGCCCTTTGTTACTTTTCCATTGCTTTCTTTTGTCCGGACCATAACTTGAAGACTTATTGTTGGAATTCATTATAACTTCATACAATGGTCAAGCACATTGAGAGGAAGTGCAGTGCATAAGAACCATAACTCCATCTTGACTAATTACAGAGTTACTGCCCTTTGTTACTTTTCCTTGTCCAGAGCATGACTTGAAAACTACTGGTTGGAATTCAAAACAACTTCATACAATGGTCAAGCACAATAAGGGGAAGTGCAGTGCACAAGAACCATAACTCCATCTTGACTAATTACAGAGTTATTGCCCTTTGTTACTTTTCCTTGTCCAGAGCATAACTTGAAAACTACTGTTTGGAATTCAGTACAACTTCATACAGTTGTCAAGGACATTCAAAGGAAGTGCAGTGCACAAGAGCCATAACTCCATTTTGACAAAATACAGAGTTACTGCCCTTTGATACTTTTCCTTGTCCGGAGCATAACTTAAAACGTACTGGTTGGAATTCAAAACAACTTCATACAATGGTCAAGCACAATAAGAGGAAGTGCAGTGCACAAGAACTATAACTCTATCTTCAGTATTTATAGAGTTATTGCCCTTTGTTCTTTTTCTTTGCCTTTCTGGACTTATTACAGAGTAATTCAATTAAACTTCATCAATGGCCAACCACATTGAAAGGAAATGCAACATACATGAACCACAATTATCTTTAATTGCCCACAACCATAACTCTATGTTTCAATTCTTTTACAAGGTATTCTGTTACTAGTAACATCCTCATTTCCGAAGCAGACTTGTGGGGGTATTAATCACATTTAGTGATAGTTCTAGTTTTCATTTGAATAATCATTGCATGATTAATTATTTTAAAAGCCCTGGGGTCAAAATTGGCCCTGCCCAAGGGGGTCATTGATTTTTCTGTCACCTCTACAGAGTATTGGTGATATATAGGGATCACTTCTCTGTTGTCTGTCTGTCTGTCTGCACAACTGGATAAGGATAAGGGGCCACCTAACTGTAAACAGAACAAAAGAGAACAATAGAGTAAATTCTGTAACTACAGAGTATGCGGCCATTGGCCCTCTATTAACAAAGGAAAAAAAACAAAAAAAATGGCCCATTATCCTATTTCTGCCAGACGTCTGTCTGTCTATCACAAAACTTGTCCGGACTACTCCTCAGAAACTACAGGTGCGATTTCTTCCAAACTTTGCAGAAATGATAACTACTTCTCTTATACCACTGAAGCAATTTCAATGAAACTTTAAAGGATTGATCTGTAGCTCAAGTACTTGGGCATATTACACTGGTTTTTTCGTTGAATGATTTTAGGCAGAGTTAAGGCCCTTTTAATAAAAAGGATGTTTTTGTGTGTTGCCAGCTTAACAGAATCTTGTCCGAACTACTTCTTAGAAACTACTAGTGCAATTTCATCCAAACTTTAAAGGAATGATCAATACCAAGTCTAGTTGTGCATTTCATTGGCTTTTTAGCTCACCTGACCACAAAGTGGTAAAGGTGAGGTACAGTGATGAGGCTATGTCTGGCGTCGTTCGTCGTCAACAATTGGGTTGTTAACAGTCTAGCAGTCACAGTTTTGATTGGATCATCATCAAACTTTGTCAGAATGTTTGTCTCAATGATATACAAATCAAGTTCTAAGATGGCTTATCTCGGGTCAAAAACTAGGTCACAGGAGCTAAAAATAGGAAAAGCTTGTTAACACTCTAATGGCTGCAGTTTTGATCCAAATATTCTGGAAATTTGTCAGGAAGGTTGTTTTGATGATTTCTAGGTCAAGTTCGAAGATGGGTCATCTCCGGTCATAAACTAGGTCACAAGAGCTAAAAATAGAAAAAAGCTTCTTAACACTAGTGGCTGCAGTTTTGATCCAAATTTCCTGGAAATTGGTCAGGAAGGTTGTTTTGATGACTTCTAAGTCGAGTTTGAATATGGGTCGTCTCCGGTCAAAAACTAGGTCACATTGTCCAAATATGGAAAAAACTTTTTAACAAGAAAAATCTTGTTAACACTCTAACTTGTTAACACTCTGCAGTTTTGATTAAATTATTCTGGAAATTTGTCAGGAAGGTTGTTTTGATGATTTCTAGGTCAAGTTCGAAGATGGGTCATGTCCGGTCAAAAACTAGGTCACAAGAGCTAAAAATAGAAAAAAAGCTTCTTAACACTAGTGGCTGCAGTTTTGATCCAAATTTCCTGGAAGTTGGTCAGGAAGGTTGTTTTGATGACTTCTAAGTCGAGTTTGAATATGGGTCGTCTCTGGTCAAAAACTAGGTCACATGGAAAAACCTTTTTAACTCGCTAGAGGTCACATTTTGACTCAATTGTCATCAAAGTTGGCCAGGATGCTTGTCTAAGACATTGCTTGGATGTGTTTGATGGATCTAGGGCCATCATGGCCCTCTTGTTGTTTTTTTTGGTTCAATAATTTTTAGTAGTGTTATAGCCCTTGTTATTTTTATTTTCCAAATTTGTCTGGACTACTCCTCTCATACTACTTATTCAATTTAATTGAAACTTTACAGAATTGCTTGGTAGCTGAGTACTTGTGCATTGTACACAGGTTTTCTGCTTTAATCCACTGTGAAAATCCAAAAGCACTAGAGCTTAGATATTTGGCATAAAACATCATCTAGTGGATGTTTACCAAGTTTGTTCAATAAAAGCTCTGGGGTCAAAATTGAAAATCCAAAGTGACAGACTGAACTGTTTAATAAACTGACTGCCAGAGCTAACAACATCTAAACCACTGGTTCAATTTTGAAATAATTTTACACAACAATTTCCTTGGTGACAGTGTACAAAAATTGTTCAGATTAAGCTGACCCTTTTTAGCTCCCCTGTCACAAAGTGAACTTCCACAACATCTCCTCATAAACCGCTAAGCCAATTTCATCCAAACTTCACAGGAATGGTACTAATTGGTGGTCACCTTTAAAAATTATTCAAAGAATTTAATTCCATGCAGAACTCTGGTTGCCATGGCAACCGATACAAAAAACTTAAAATATCTTCTTTTACAAAACCAAAGAGGTAGAGCTTAGATATTTGGCATGAAACATCTTCTAGTGAGTGTCTATCAAGTTAACCGCCTCCGTGGTCGAGGGGTTAGAGTCGATGACTTCTAATCCACTTACATCTCTGGCGTTGGTTCGATCCCGGGAGATGCTTTGGTAGTTTTTAGCACGGAGGAAGGTAATCTAGTACTGGTGTAACTCTCCAGGAGCGATGGTTAGGAAACTACCCGCCTTTATGACTGAAATACTGTTGGGAAAAGGCATTAAATGAAACAAACAAACAAATCTATCAAGTTTGTTCAAATAGAAGTCCTGGGGTCAAAATTGGCCCCGCCCCAAGGGGTCATTGATTTTCCTTAACTGTATCAAGTAAAAACTTAGAAAATCTTTTTTTTAAAAGACCCAAAGAGTTAGAGCCTATTTATTAAGCATGAAACATCTTCTGGCGAGTGTCTACCAAGTTTGTTCAAATAAAAGCCCTGGGATCAAAATTGACCCCGCCCCGGGGGGTACTGATTTTCCTTATATGTCTATAGTAAAAACTTCAAAAATCTTCTTTTAAATAACCCATAGAATTAGAGCTTAGATATAAAGCATGAAATATCTTTTAGTGAGTGTCAACCAAATTTGTTCAAATAAAAGCCCCAGGGTTAAATTGGCCTCGCCCCAGGGGTCTGATTTTCCTTATATGTCTATAGTAAAAGCTTAAAAAATCTTCTTTTAAAGCCCCAAAGAGCTAGAGCTTAGATATTTATCATGAAACATCTTCTAATGGGTGTCTACCAAGCTGGTTAAAAAAAAAAGCCGTAGGTTAAAATTAGTCCTGCCCCAAGGGCCTATATACAGGTGAGCGATTTCAAGGCCATCATGGCCCTCTTGTTTCAAATTGTGCTTCTGTGGTGAAAAGATGCACTAGTTTAGCCTTTTGAACTATTTCTCAGTTAAACGATCCGGGGTCCTCTGTGGCCTCTTGTTTTGACAAGTGTCATTAGCTTGACTTAAAAAGTAGAGGTATTGTTACAGTCCTGGCGGCTTTGCTGTTGCAATCCGAATACTTGTACCTTGATCATAACTTTTTAACTTCTTGGTGTATTGTATTCATACTTGACCACAACAACCCTTGGGACAAGACCTTACATTAGACCAGACTAACCTTGACCTTCATCCATAAATGGCCTTGACCTTCAAGGTCAAATGTCCAAATTTTGCTTGTTCTTGCTATTATTGGCTATAACTTTGTTATTTTTGAATGGATTGTCTTCAAACTTGAACATAATAATCTTCAAGGATAGCCCTTTTATTAACCTGACAGAATTTGACCTTCACTCATAAATGACCTTGACTTTGAAGGTCAAAATACTGAAATTTTCATTTTTTTTTTTTTGCTGTGACTGGCTGTAACTTTGCTATTATTGAATGGATTGACTTCATATTATAACAGAACATTCTTAAGGACAAGACCATCATTAATATCAAACTCAAATTGACCTTGGCTCTTTTATGACCTTGACCTTGAAGGTTAAATTATTGAATTTTCACTAATTTGTGCATTAATTGACTAAATACCGTCCCAGGATGATAATTTGAGCCTTTGTTTACATAACAAAGATTAGTAACATTGCGAAAAATAGGTAAGGCAGACTGAAGCCTAATAAATAAAAGACAACCTAAAAAGTCATGTTTTCATTTGTCCGTGTCAGTGTTGCATTCATGCATTCACATGTTTGAATCATGGTTTAGTACAATTATATCTGAATATTTTTATGTATCTTTTTCATATTTTCAAATGCCAGGATAGAATATTTTTGTACACAGGTTGATATGCACTTGTGTAAAAAGTTTAAGGAAAATGTCAAACATCAGGAAAGTGCAGTATTAGAAATGTAAAAAATATAATGAAGTAAAGTGTGTTTGTATTGATCCACATAAATGAAAGTTATTAATATCACTAATACTTATTATACCCCCACCACAAAATGTGGGGTAGGGGGCTATAATGGATTCGCTTTGTCGCGTCGGTCGGTCCGTTCGTCTCCATTATCCTGTCCTCTCTATATATCCTATACCAATTGAAGGATTTTCTTCAAACTTTCCTCAAATGTTCACCTCAACATGGGGATGTGCAGAACCCATGTTACCCATGTGTCAGCTCAAGGTCAAATATCAAACAATCAAATATTAGACAGTATGTTGTGTCCGCTCTGTAAGTCCTACACTAATTGAAAGATTTTATTCAATCTTGGCCCAAATGTTCACCTCAACAAGGTAATTTGCAGAACCCATGTTACCCTTTTGCCGGCTTAAGGTCAAGGTCACACTTGATGTTAAAAAATTGACTTGGAAAATATTCTTAAATTTTAACATGTATTTGAATATTTCTGAAACTAGAAAAGGTAATTGCTTGAAACTTAAAAAATATATGAAGTGTTATAATTAAGATATGCAGGTCAAGTTTCATAACTCTGTGTTGCATTTTGACAAAGTTATGCCCCTTTTTAAGTCTTCAAAATTCCATACAATCAAATATTAGACAATATGTCGTGTCCGCTCTATAAATCCTATACTAATGGAAGAATTTTCTTCAAACTTTACTCAAATGTTCACCTCAACAAGGTTATGTGCGGAACCCATGTTACCTTTATGCAGGCTTAAGGTCAAGGTCACACTTGAAGGTCAAAAATTGGCTTAGAAAATGTTCTTAAATTTTAACATGTACTTGAATATTTCTGAAACTAGCACAGGTATTTGCTTGAAACTTAATAGATATATGAGGTGTCACAAGTAAGATATGAAGGTCAAGTTTCATAACTCTGTATTGCATTTTGACAAAGTTATTACCCTTTTTAAGTCTTTAAATTTACATACAATCAATACTAGACAATATGTCGTGTCCGCTCTATAAATTCTATACTAATGGAAGGATTTTCTTCAAACTTGACTTAAATGTTCACACCAACTGGGCAATGTGCAGAACCCATCTAACCCTTGTGCCAGCTTAAGGTCAAGGCCACACTTGAAGGTAAAAAATTGACTTAGGAAATGTTCTGAAATTTTAACATGTACTTGAATATTTCTAAAACTAGAACAGATAATCATATGAAACTTCAAATATATACGAAGTGTCACAAGTAAGATATGCAGGTCAAGTTTCATTACTAAAAAAAGTGGGGGGGGGATATGTATTGTATGTCCATTTTTATGTCTTCAAATTTATTTACTATAATATTTCTTAAACCAGAACAGATATTTACTTGAAACTTAAAATTTATATGAATGGTTTCAAGCAAGCTCAGATGACGAAAATTCTACAATTCCATTGAATTATGACACAAGTTATACCCCTTTTAGGCTTAGAAAATGTTCTGATATAACCATTAATACTTAAATGTTTCTGAAACTAGAACAGATATTCACTTGAAACTATATAATATATAGTAAGCTCAGTATGCAAAGTTTTTCCACTCTTAATTACATTTTGACATAATTATGCTATTTTCTTAACTTCACTGCTTTTGTTTGTTTTAGTACATTGGGAAAATGAAAGGTTATTTGTAACTGTTTCGAACATGATTTGACAATATATATTTATACTAGAGATAATTTTTTTATGTATATGTATTTGTGCCAATAAAGTTATTCCCTTAATTAACCACCTTTCCAAGTCGTCTTCTGTCAAGGACATTGATGGGGGTATGAATCGCATTCAACGATAGTTCTAGTTTGGTACTGTGTGTTTAAAATAATTTGATTTTTAAAATGAAATAAAAAAGAAACCTAAAAAGGAAGGAAAGAAATAGAAATTTAGAAGAATAAAAAATATTCAAACAAAAGACAAAGTAAATATAAATGGGAGAAAAACAATAACAACATCATCATAATAACATGGCAGAGCGTAGGGTTCAAACCTATGAGTTCAAATCATTGAAAGTTACAGTGACGTTGATTTACAACCTGAGCCATTGCTTAGAATCAAACTATATATACCGGTAGTTAACTTATTGACACTTCCAATCTCAGAAAATATACAGACTTACCCTTTTAATGGACTTGCCCGTGTACTGTTAAGACCAAATTATCATCCTGGAACAAATATATATATATTATTATATTATTGTTACATTTTTCTGCAATAACTTGACAATTTAGTATTCATAAAAACTATATGATGGGTGATGATTAAGTATGACAGATAAATAAATATAATTAACAAATCTTAGAAATAAATAAATAAGGTACATGTATTAGAGAAAGTATACAAGGGTCATAAACTTAAAAAAAAATGCATCTTGAAATTATGTTTGCCAATTTGTTGTATAGGACTTATAGTTTCTTGGAGGAAAATTAGGTCACATCAATAAGATTTATTTTTCTACTTCATCCATTTAATTTGCGACCGAAGCATCTTCAGAACTATGTCATCTTCACATGGAATTTCGACGCCTACATTTGAAAAGCGTGGCTCTAACCAAATAACGTCATAACAAATAGTACAACTATTAATCATATAAATCACACACATAATGCAGTTAATGTTAGTTATCTGACTGATAAAATAAACAAATGAATATCATACATACAAGAAAACCATAATAATATCTCTACTTTGTCCAACTTGGTCTTTAAACAACATCTCCTCTGAAACAAATGACTGCACAGTAACCAAACTTTGCAGGAATTACCTTGGGTGGTCCCCTGCCAAAGTTCTTCAAATGGTTCCGGTCTATTGCATAAGTAGGTCACAGGGCCATAAAAAGTTTCAAAAAAGCAAACTTTGAAAATCCTCTTGTCTGAAAGTACAAGGCCCAGAGCTTTGATATTTGTATATGTTATCATCTTTAGGTTCTCTAACAAGTTGTTCAAATTTTGTCCCTAGTATTAAAATTGTCCCCGCCCAGGGGATGGGGGGGGGGTGATAGAGATTTCCAACATTTGCTGTAAAATATGTCACAAAAAGGTACCATATGGCAGTTGACACCTTTTTGTCCAAACAATATTAACAAAAAGCATCATTTGGTTACAGTTTTATTATACAATGATGCGAATAATAATATGAAATTATTGTGTTTTCAGTAAATGTCTGATACAACCACCACACTGCATGTTTTGAAAGTCTTCCTGTGTGATCGATCTTAATGCCTATGTCAAAATGTCTTACATATTGTTATTCAAAATCAGAATCATTCTCATCTGATTTTATCGTGACATGACCCTTTTCTTCCTTGTTTGTGGAATTCTTTTGGGATAATTTCCTTTCCAAGTCATTTTTCTTTTGAATAAAAACTGGAGGTTTGGTATTATAACTTCATATCTTGTTCACTTTTATGCCACTGCTACATACTTTGTTTCTGTCTAGATTCTGTATTCTGAACTTCTATTTCCATAAAATTTTCAGCATTGAAGTTGTAATTTACAAATACTGACTTTGGATTTTCCTTCAGTACCTGTATCCTTTTCACCTGTAGCCAGTTTACTCTTTGTCCTTCAATGGATGTTTTGAGACTCTGACACTGTTTTTAGCACACCTGAGCACAACATGCTCATGGTGAGCTATTTTGATCCCCATCCGTCTGTCGTCATGCGTCGTCAACAATTTCTTTAAACAACATCTCCTCAAAAACCAATGACTGCACAGTAACCAAACTTTACAGGAATGATCCTTGGGTGATCCCCTGCCAAAGTTGTTCAAGTGGTTCCGGTCTGTTGCATAAGTAGGTCACAGGGCTAGAAAGGAGTTTAAAAATGCAAATTTAAAAAATCTTCTTATCTGAAAGTACAAGGCCTAGAGCTTTGATATTTGGTATATGATATCACCTAAAGGTCCTCTACCAAAGTTGTTCAAATTATAGCCATGGGGTCAAAATTGGCCCCTCCCCAGAGGGTCATAGATTTTCCTTATATGTATATAGTAAAAACTTAAAAAACCTTCTCTGAACTGACAAAGGCTAGAGGTTAGATATTTGGAATGAAGCATTGTGTAGTGGAACTCTACCAAGATTGTTCAAATTGTAGCCCTAGGGTCAAAATTGGCCCTGCCCCGGGTCATAGGTTTTCCTTACATGTATATAGTAAAAACTTAAAGAAACCCTCCTGTCTGAAGGTATAAGGCTGAGAGCTTAGATATTTGGTATGTTATATCACCTATAGGTCCTCTACCAAAGTTGTTCAAATTATAGCCCTGGGGTCAAAATTGGCCCCGCCCCGGTGGTCATAGGTTTTCCTTATATGTATATAGTAAAAACTTAAAAAACCTTCTCCTCTGAACTGACAAAGGCTAGAGGTTATATATTTGGCATGAAGCATTGTGTAGTGGAACTCTACCAAGATTGTTAGCTCACCTGAGCATGCTCAGGGTGAGCTTTTAGGATCGATGATTGTCCGTCGGCCGTCGTCCGTTCACATTTAGTTGTTAACACTCTAGCGGTCGCATTTTTGCCTCAATCATCATCAAACTTGGTCAGGATGCTTATCTAGTTGATAGCTCGGATGAGTTCGAACATGGGTCATCTCGGATGAGAAACTAGGTCACAAGAGCTAAAAATAGAAAAACCTTGTTAACACTCTAGAGGTCACATTTTTGCCTCAATCATCATCAAACTTGGTCAGGATGTTTGTCTAGGTGATAGCTCAGATGAGTTCGAACATGGGTCATCTCGGATGAAAAAGTAGGTCACCGGAGCTAAAAATAGAAAAACCTTGTTAACACTCTAGCGGTCACATTTTTGCATCAATCATCATCAAACTTGGTCAAGATGCTTGTCTAGGTGATAGCTCGGATGAGTTCGAACATGGGTCATCTCGGATGAAAAAGTAGGTCACCGGAGCTAAAAATAGAAAAACCTTGTTAACACTCTAGCGGTCACATTTTTGCATCAATCATCATCAAACTTGGTCAGGATGCTTATCTAGTTGATAGCTCGGATGAGTTCGAACATGGGTCATCTCGGATGAAAAAGTAGGTCACCGGAGCTAAAAATAGAAAAACCTTGTTAACACTCTAGCGGTCACATTTTTGCATCAATCATCATCAAACTTGGTCAAGATGTTTGTCTAGGTGATAGCTCGGATGAGTTCGAACATGGGTCATCACGGATGAAAAAGTATGTCACCGGAGCTAAGAATAGAAAAACCTTGTTAACACTCTAGCGGTCACATTTTTGCATCAGTCATCATCAAACTTGGTCAAGATGCTTGTCTAGGTGAAAGCTCGGATGAGTTCGAACATGGGTCATCTCGGATGAAAAACTAGGTCACCGGAGCTAAAAATAGAAAAACCATGTTAACACTAGAGGTCACAATTTTGCCTCAATCATCATCAAACTTGGTCAGGATGTTTGTCTAGGTGATATCTCGGATGAATTTGAACATGGGTCATCTCGGATGAAAAAGTAGGTCACCAGAGCTAAAAATAGAAAAACCTTGTTAACACTCTAGCGGTCACATTTTTGCATCAATCATCATCAAACTTGATCAAGATGCTTGTCTAGGTGATAGCTCGGATGAGTTCGAACATGGGTCATCTCGGATGAAAAACTAGGTCACAGGAGCTAAAAATAGAAAAACCTTGTTAACACTCTAGTGGTCACAATTTTGACTCAATTGTCATCAAACTTGGTCAGGAAACTTGTCTAGGTCATTGCTGGGAATAAGTCAAACATGGGTCATCTCGGATGAAAAACTAGGTCACAGGAGCTAAAAATAGAAAAATCTTGTTAACACTCTAGTGGCTACTGTTGTGATCAAAATATTCTGTTAATTGGTCTGAAAGTTTGTTTTGATGATTTCTAAGTCAAGATCGAACATGGGTCATCTTGGATGAAAAAACAAGGTCACACCACCCAAATATGGAAAAACCTTGTTAACATTCTAGTGGTCACATTTTGGACTCAATTATCATCAAACTTGGTCAGGATGCTTGTCTAGGTAATTGCTTGGATGAGTTCGAAATCACATGTGAAACTAGGTCACCTAAAAATAGAAAAATCTTGTTAACACTCTAGTTGCTACTGTTTTGATCCAAGTACCCTAGAAATTGGTCTGAAAGTTTGTTTTGATGATTTCTAGGTCAAGTTTGAATATGTGTCACCTGGGTAAAAAACTAAGTCGCACTGCTCAAATATGGATAATCCTTGTTAACACTGTAGTGGTCACATTTTTGACTCACCTGTCATGAGACTTGGTCAGAATGCTTGTCTAGGTAATTGTTTGGATGAGTTTGATAAGTCAGGTGAGTGATCTAGGGCCATCATGGCCCTCTTGTTCAAATTGTAGCCCTAGGGTCAAAATTGGCCCCACCCCTGGGTCATAGATTTTCCTAATATGTATATAGTAAAAACTTAAAAAATCTTCTTGTTTGAAGGTACAAGGCTTAGAGCTGATATATTTGGTATACAGTAAAGACTGTCTTAGTGACCCCCTGGATATAGCGACGTTCTGTCTTTAGTGACCATAGTTAGGTGCTCCGAAAAAGTATTTACCATATAAATGGACTGTATGTAGCGACTCCCTGTCTAGTCCGTACAATGACCATGATTTAGTCACCCGTTACAGTATATGAGCCGTGAAAGGGACTCTTGCAAGGGGAGCAGGGCTTGAGCTAGGAAGAAGTCGCCTTAGGATCAGGGACTTCGCCTAAAACAAAATTCAAAGCGATTTGAAGTCGCCTGATTATTTTAATGATCTTTCATACTTATTTACGCCGCTAGGTGTGTTAACAATTTGTTTACCCCTCTCAATTACAACCAATTACTGTTAATCCGGTAGTTAAGAATGCATGTCAACATCAACAAAGTCTAATACACGCCGCAAGGCAAGAGTTCACTATGTATATCTTTCTCATTATGTATTCATGCGATTGACGAATCAGAAGGCGCATTGTATCTACGGCAGTTTGCATTGACCAATCGGCCACAAACTAATACACTGTGGCTGTTTGTTGACAATTACACAATATGGCGACAGATTAATGATTAAAGACACCTGCATATACACAATTTCTTGGGTGTTTTGGCGAGTAAAGATAAACAATGCCCAACATCTTAAAGGTGTGGTTATGTTCGAATCCTCGATTGTTAAATTTTTATGCCACCGCAGCATCTGCGATGCGGTGGCATATAGCGATTCACCTGTGTGTGTGTGTGTTTGTTTGTGTGTGTGTGTGTGTGTGTGTTATATAGATTATATAGTGAACTTAAAAAATCTTCTTGTGAAAAACCAGTAGTCCAATTTCAACCAAACTTGGCAGGATTGATCCTTGGGTGAAGGGCTTCCAAAGTTGTTCAGAGAATTTCATTCCATGCAGAAATCTGGTTGCCATGGCAACCAAAAGGAATTATAAGAACAAATTTAAAAAATCTTCTTGTAAAGACCCAAAAGGCCTAGAGCTTAGATATTTTGCATAAGGCATTGTCTGGTAGACCTCTACCAAGATTGTTCAAATTATAGCCCTGGGGTCAAAATCGGCCCTGCCCCGGGGTCATTGATTTTCACTATATGTACATATAGTAAAAACTTAAAATACCTTATTGTAAAGACCCAAATAGCCTAGAGCTTAGATATTTTGAATAAGGCATTGTCTGGTAGACCTCTACCAACATTGTTCAAATTATAGCCCTGGGGTCAAAATAGGCCCCGCCCCGGGTCATTGTTATATAGATTATATAGTGAACGTAAAAAATCTTCTTGTGAAAAACCAATAGTCCAATTTCAACCAAACTTGGCAGGATTGATCCTTGGGTGAAGGGCTTCCAAAGTTGTTCAAAGAATTTCATTCCATGCAGAAATCTGGTTGCCATGGCAACCAAAAGGAATTATAAGAATAAATTTAAAAATTCTTCTTGTAAAGACCCAAAAGGCCTAGAGCTTAGATATTTTGCATAAGGCATTGTCTGGTAGACCTCTACCAAGATTGTTCAAATTATAGCCCTGGGGTCAAAATCGGCCCTGCCCCGGGGTCATTGATTTTCACTATATGTACATATAGTAAAAACTTAAAATACCTTATTGTAAAGACCCAAATAGCCTAGAGCTTAGATATTTTGCATAAGGCATTGCCTGGTAGACCTCTACCAAGATTGTTCAAATTATAGCCCTAGGGTCAAAATCGGCCCCGCCCCGGGGGTCATTGATTTTCACTATATGTACATATAGTAAAAACTTTAAATACCTACTTGTAAAGACCCAAAAGGCCTAGAGCATTAAAGGCATTGTGTTGTAGACCTCTACCCAGATTGTTCAAATTATAGCCCTGGGGTCAAAATCGGCCCTGCCCCGGGGGTCATTGGTTTTCGTTATATGTATATAGTAAAAACTTTAAAAAAATTTCTTCTAGCAATTGACAAATGCTAGAGGTTAGATATTTTGCATGAAACATTGTGTAGTGAACCTCTAGCAAGATTGTTCAAATTATAGCCCTGGGGTCAAAATTGCCCCCGCCCCGGGGGTCATTGATTTTCAATATATACATATAGTAAAAAATAAAAAAATCTTATTGTCTGTAGGTACAAGGTACAAGGCTTCAAAAACTTAAAATACCTTCTTGTAAATGCCCAAAAGGCCTAGAGCTTAGGTATTAATGCGGTGGCATAGCATTTTTCTCAAATGCAATCTTGTTTTATGTATCTAATGTTTTATTAATACATTGAACTCCGTTTAGTAAACAGGCTGATTATACAAAATTAAATGTCTCTAACATCTCATTAGTAAAATTGAAGTTAAGCCTTTTTTTACAAACAGATTTATCAATATAAATTACATTTTTAATCAATATGTAACTTTTAAATACTTATGTAAAATAAATGGTGTAGTTTATAATCTTAACCAATTATACATGCAATTTTAATATACTGTCTTGTTATTTGGTATGTTTAATATCAATATAGAATATAATTAAACCCTAAGTATGGCACTATCCTGCTTTTCAACAAAATATTGGTACAAATTGATATGTTCATATATCTGAATTCTGTAGAGACTGTTCACAGTGACTCCCTGTCTATAATGACCTTTTTCTTTTCTCCCATCGAAGGTCACTGTAAACAGTTTTTATGCCCCTGCCATGTAATGGCCGGGGCATATAGTGTTACCCTGTTCCGTCCTTCGTCATTCCGTCCTTCCATCATTCTGTCATTCCGCCATCATCAGTTTTCGTTCATTATCTTAGTAACGGTTGCACACATTCAACTCAAATTTGACATGTGGATATGTCATGAGAAAATACAGGTCAAGTTCGAATTTGGTCATGGTTTGATGATTTTTGGCAGAGTTATGCCCCCCCCCCCTTTCACTTTGAAAATAATATGAAATTTTCAGTTTCCGTTCATTATCTCCCCAACGGTACAACACATTCAACTCAAATTTGACATATGGATATGTCATGAGAAAATACAGGTCAAGTTGGAATTTGGTCATGGTTCGATGATTTTTGGCAGAGTTATGCCCCTTTTACTTTGAAAATTATATGAAATTTTCAGTTTCTGTTTATTATCTCCCCAACAGTACAACACATTCAACTCAAATTTAACATATGGATATGTCATGAGAAAATACAGGTCAAGTTTGAATTTTGTCATAGTTCGATGATTTTTGGCAGAGATATGCCCCTTTTACTTTGAAAATAATACAAGACATTTTTAGTTTCCGTTCATTATCTACCCAACGGTATTACACATTCAACTCAAACTTGACATACACTCAGAGGCACTTATAACCCGACACTGACATTTTTCTGTATAAATAGGTTATTTGTAAACGGAATTTGTTCAAATTTGGGCTTTACAATATTCAACATATCATACTTACTACTTGGAATTATATTTACAATTCATCGATAAGAAAATAGAAAAAATAGCAAAACAAATAGGCTACTGTAAAATGAAAAAAAAAAAAAATCCCATTAACCTTTTCCCTTATATAAGCGTGTTTCGACGGCTTTTTGCCCCCCCCCCCCCTTTTTGAGGCCTCAAACAGTGAAAAAAAGCCCTATTTAGGCCCCCAACACTGTTTTTCATTTCAGAAATGTTGTTAAAAAAGTGACCACTTTTTCGGCGCCGTCCCCCATCCAAATATTACATCAGGGGGTTGCCAGAAGGGGGATGTGTTTGGGGGGTTTGAAGGGGGGCAGAGTCCCCCTCATCGCCAAGAAAATTTTGGACATGTGACAGGCTAAAAATGGCCTCAGGTCGATCTTAGGGTAACTAGTAACCGACACTGAAAAGCCTTTTACTCTATTTCAATTCATTGAGAAGTTGCAGCACTTTGAAATCAGTTTTGATGGAAAAAAACAATGCAAAATAGTGATTTTTGGCAATTTTGAGACGTCCCCCCGTTGCCATGGTAACAGGAAATTTACCGTTGAGCATGCTGTTGCAGAGGCTATGGTGTAGTCAACATTTGTGCCAAGTTTCATTGGTATTGAAGCATTTTTCATAGTTTCATAGCAGTTTGAACTTGTTACAGGAGGCTTTTCAATGAAAACGGCCATTTTTCGCAATATGCTCATGGGGTAAAAGGTTAAATCTGTATGTTTACCAGTTTTAACACTTTGTATGTCCTCCCAATTGGCTATTACAAAGTAAATACCTCTGCCTCGAAGTTCTCTTTTCCTAAATAAGGGCTTGCTCGTGTTCCAGCAAATTGCAAGGATCTTTTGGCCGCTTTCTCACACGCCTGTTCAATTCAGCCGACAAGTGTGATGTTTAGATCTGGTGACTTGGAATGCAGGACTTGCTGGAACTCGAGGAAGCCCTCTTTCCAGAGAATGGAGAAATATTCCCCAAGCCTTCACAGTGTCATAACCATGAGACAGGTGTTTACACTTTGTTATAGTCATGGGATGACACAGAAAGTATTAGAACTGGTTATTATACAGAATCAGTTGGATTTAGAGACTTTTCATTGTGTTACGATATTTACAGTCATTTTGTGATTTTTCATTTTGCAGTAACATATTTGTTTTGTTATTTTCTCTATTTTCTTGTTAATGAATTGGAAGTAAAATTCTAGATAAATAAGTATGATATGTTGAATTTTGTATGTTCAAAAACTGAACAAAATCTGTTCACAAATAACCAAGTTATACCGAAAAATGTAAGTGTCGGGTTATAAGTGCCTCTGAGTGTACGGATATGTCATGAGAAAATACAGGTAAAGTTCGAATTTGGTCATGGTTCGATGATTTTTGGCAGAGTTATGCCCCTTTTACTTTGAAAATAATATGAAATTTTCAGTTTCCGTTCATTATCTCTCCCAACGGTATTACACATTCAACTCAAATTTGACATGGATACGTCAAAGGAATGCACAGGTCAAGATCGAATTTGGTCATGGTTCGATGATTTTTGGCAGAGTTATGGGAAAAAAGTTATCTTTGAAAAAAAAGGAAATTTTCAGTTCCCATTCATTATCTCCCCAACAGTTGTACATATTCAACTCAAATTAAAGATATGGATATGTCATAAGAATGCATTGGTCAATTTCGAATTTGGTCATGGTTTGATGATAGCTGACAGAGTTATCTCTCTTGAACTTTGAAAAAAAATCAGAAATTTTAAGTTTCCGTTCATTATCTCACATTTAACTCAAATTTGACATATAGATACATCTTAGGAATAAGCAGTTCAAGTTTGAATTTGGTCGTGGTTCAATGATTTTGGACAAAGTTATCTTTCTTGAATGTTGAAAAAATTTGAATTTTCAGTTTCAGCACTCATACTTTTGTGGAAATGTATGAAGCCATTATTTTGGCTACAAATATGCAATATGCATTTTACTAAAGGTTAACACTGAATAGTTTCAGTGCCTTGAAATTTGTTTAAAAATGGTTTGTGTTAACATTGAATAGTTTTAAGGGCTTTAATTGAACTTAAAATGCAAACAATAATTTGTGCAAACAAATTTGGAACTAAATATTATAACATCTGAAATTTTGGCTGCATGCGGGGGCATCTGTGGCGTGACGACACATTTCTAGTTTACAAATGCAATCTTGCTTTATTCACAGATTTTAAAAGATTGTGAGTTCTGAATCCTAGTTGCTATGGATAAAATTGAAACTATGAAATTCATCAATAAACAATGTCAGTTATTCATAGCCAGCTAACGATGTGTAAAGATTTCGATAAAAAAATAATTGCATGCCATTTTGTTCTTTTAATGTAAAATACAACATGATACATGTAGTAGAATTTATGATTGACATAGAATATGAAAATATAGATAAACATGAAGTAATGATTCTTGTTTTTTACAAATGTTTATATCTTATAGAAACAAAGTGCAACTTACCAGTGTCATGTATGTATAGAAACATTTACACGAGGTGCATTACTCACAACACATCTCAAAACAAAGCACAACTTTAACTGGCCTGCTGGACATTCTAGATTCAGGTAGGTTATGTTGTTTTAGACCTCCTGAGCACTATCACCTTAGCACATAGTGCTCAGAAATGAGCTTTTGTGTTGGCAGTGTGCCTGTCGTTTGTCATCTGGGGCTATTCACAATTTCTTTGAGCAATACTATTTTCATCTTCGTATTCCAAGTTATATAAATGGTTTAGGTCTGATGCATAAGTAGGTCAGGAGTTAAGAAAAGTTTTAAAAGTATAATCTTCTTTTTCGAAAGCACAATGCTTAGTGTGTAGATATTAAGCATAAATCATTGCCTGGTAGGCCTTTACCAAGTTTTTAAGATGATACCCCTGCGTCAAAATTTGCCCTTGCTTAGGTGGTTTTATAGAAAAAACCTGAACCGGCAAGACTCACCAGGGTTTGATATTTGGCATAAAACATTGTATAGTGAACAGCTACTTTTGTTTATATTCAGTTTATCAATAAACAGTTTTACTTTGAATTTCGTAAATATATGTCCTTAAAGTTTGAATCAAACTTGCCAGGAATGATCTTTGGTTCAAGGGCATTCAAAGTTGTTCTATGCAGAAATCTGGTTGCCATGGCAACCAAAAGGAACAAAAGGAAGAACCATAAGGACCTAAAGCATAGGTCCTTTATAGCGGTCCTATAGATGATATTATATATCAAATATCAAAGCTCTTAGCTTTGTACCTTCTGAGTAGTAGATATTTTAAGTTTTTACTATATGTACATAGTGAAAATCAATTTTGACCCCAGGACTATAATTTGAATAATCTTGGTAGAGGTCTACCAGACGATGCCTTATGCAAAATATCTATGCTCTAGGCCTTGTGGGTCTTTACAAGAAGATTTTTTAAATTCATTCTTATAATTCCTTTTGGTTGCCATGGCAACCAGATTAAAATATGCATGAAATGAAATTCTTTAAACTACTTTGAAAGCCCTTCACCCAAGGATCAATCCTGACAGTCATTAAGACCTGTCCGTGTCCCACATTTGTCACAAACGATATCCAAGCTCGAACATTCCATATCTGCAAAATATGAAAAAATGACAACTGTAATTGTGCTAAATTTGATATACAAGACCTCCTACTAATATTTGAGACTTTGTTTTAATTTCTTCAATTAATTTGTCTACATGTATATCGAAACTTCATTTAGTACAGTATATGTTTTGCTACCAAAAGGTGCTTAATTTTCCCCCCGCTCAACAAAGTTGTAAGGGGGGTATACTGGATAAGCTTGTCAGTCTGGACATCAAGCCATCCTTCGGTTTTTTCCTTGTCCGCCCAATAACTTTAGATTCCTTTCACCCACAGTCTTCATATTTGGCATGACCCCTTTTGATTTTGAGGTTACTGGGTCAAAGGTCAAGGTCACAGGGGCCTTGACTAAAAAAAGCTTGTCTGCCCAATAACTTAAGATTACTTTGACCCACAGTCTTCATATTTGGCATGGAGGTTTAGTCATGATGAGAAGATGACCCCTATCAATTTTGAGGTCACTGGGTCAAAGGTCACAGGGGCCTTGACTGAGAAAAGCTTGTCCCCCAAATAACTTAAGATTCCTTTGACCCACAGTCTTCATATTTGGCATGGAGGTTTAGTCATGATGAGAAGATGACCCCTATCAATTTTGAGGTCACTGGGTCAAAGGTCACAGGGGCCTTGACTGAGAAAAGCTTTCCCCCAAATAACTTAAGATTCCTTTGACCCACAGTCTTCATATTTGGCATGGAGGTTAGTCATGATAAGTTAATTACCCTTTTGATTTTGTGGTCAAAGGTCAAGTTCACGGGGGCTTTGACTCAAAAAAGCTTTTTCGCCCAATAACCTAAAATTCCTTTGACCCACAGTTTTTATATATTGCATAGAGGGTAGATGACCCCTATTGATTTTGAGATCAAAAGTCAAGGTCACAAGGGTCTTCACTGAAAAAAGCTTGTCTGCCCAATAACTTAAGATTCCTTTAACCCACAGTTTTCATATTTGGCATGGATGTTAGACATGATGAGTAAGTGACCCCTATTGATTTTGAGGTCACTGGGTCAAAGGTGCCTTGACTAAGAAAAGCATGTCTGCCCAATAACTTAAGGTTCCTATGACCCACAGTCTTCATATTTGGCATGGAGGTTTGTCATGATTAGTAGATGACCCATATAGATTTTGAGGTCATAGGGGCCTCAAGCTCAAAAAGGTTTTCTGCTCAATTATGTAACAATGCTTTGGTCAACAGTTTTCATATTTGGCATTTAGGTTGGTTATGACTGGCAGATGACCCCTATTGATTTTGAAGTCACTAGGTCAAAGGTCAAGGTTGGAAGGGTGAGCCCAATAACTTAAGGATCCTTTGACCCACAGTCTTTATATTGATTTTGAGGTCACTTTGTCAAAGGTCACAGGGACCTTAACTAAAAAAAGTTTGTCTGCCCAATATTTTAATATCCTTTGACCCACAGTCTTCATATTTGGCTTGGAGGTTGATCATGACCATTAGGTGATCCCTATTGATTTTGAGGTGGCTGCATCAAAGGTCAAGGTCATAGGGGCCTTAAGTTCAAAAAGCTTGTCAGCTCAATTGCTTAGGAATGCTTTGGTCAACAGTCTTAATTTTTGGTATTGTGGTTGGTTATGACTAGTAGATGACCCCTATTGATTTATACATGACTGTGTCAAAGGTCAAGGTCACAGGGGCTTTTACTACAAGAAGTTTGTCCGCTCAAATGCTTAAGGATGCTTGTCTAAAGTGTTATTGATTTTGACGTTTTCACATTTGAAGCATATAATTATGTCCTCATATATTCATCATAAAACACCCCCAGGCAAAGCTGCATGAATGGGGGTATTCAAGTCATGCAGTGGCAGTTTCAGTTTTGAGGTCAAAGGTAAAGATCACTTTGATCTTTCCCACAAAAAACATGTTGAATACATAATTTAGCAATGCACTGGCTTACTGCCCTCAGATTTGGCAGGGTGGTTGTCCTTGAGCTTTAAATGACCACTGTTGATTCTGACAAAGTGGTGTGTGGGGGTATTCCCGCCATGACATAGGCAGTTCTAGTTCTATCCAGGACCTTTTGGCGGTATTTTTAAAATTCAAAATTTTATGATATTATAAATGCATAAATCATGATTTTGCTAAATCAATATCTAGGCTAAAACCAGCAAATAATAGCCCTGGGGTCCAAATTGGCCCGCCCCAGGGGGTCATTGATTTTCTTATTTGTATATAGTAAAAACTTAAAAAATCTTCTTTTAAAAAATTCAAATAGCTATAGCTTAGATTTTTGGCATGAAACATCTTTTGGTGTGTGTCTACCAAGTTTGTTCAAATAAAAGCCCTACGGTCGAAATTGGCCCGCCCCAGGGGGTCATTGTTTTCCACCAGGTCAAAGGTCAAGGTCACAGGGGCCTTGACTTCAAAAAGCTTGTCCGCCCAATAACTTAAGATTGCTTTGACCCACAGTCTTCATATTTGGCATGGAGGTTAGTCATGATTAGTAGATGACCCCTATTGACTTTGAGGTCACCAGGTCAAAGGTCAAGGTCACGGGGACTTTGACTTCAAAAAGTTTGTCTGCCCAATAACTTAAGATTCCTTTGACCCACAGTATTCATATTTGGCATGGAGGTTAGTCATGATTAGTAGATGACCCCTATTGACTTTGAGGTCACCAGGTCAAAGGTCAAGGTCACAGGGGCCTTGAATTTAAAAAGTTTGTCCGCCCAATAACTTAAGATTCCTTTGACCCACAGTCTTCATGTTTGGCATGGAGGTTAGTCATGATTAATAGGTGACCCCTATTGATTTTTAGGTCACTGGGTCAAAGGTCAAGGTCACAGGGGCCTTTACTAAAAAAGATTGTCCACCCATTATCTTAAGATTCCTTTGACCCACAGTCTTCATATTTGGCATGGATGTTGATCATGACGATAAGGTGACCCCTATTGATTTTGAGGTCACTGGGTAAAAGGTCAAGGTCACAGGGACCTTGACAAAAAAAATCTTTTCCCCTCAATTGCTTAAGAATGCCTGTCCGCAGTGTATTGTTTTTGATATTTTCACATTTGAAGCACGTAGAATACATAACTTAGCAATGCACTGGCTTAGTAACCTCAGATTTGGCAGGGAGGTTGTCCTTGAGCTTTAAATAGCCACTGTTGATTCTGACAAAGTGGTATGCGGGGGTATTCACGCCATGATAGTGGCAGTTCTAGTTTTATCAGAACTTTGACCCCAATATGTGACCTTGACCTTGGCCACAGGGACCTAAATTTTGCACCACTAAGAAGAGTGTCCCGCACATGAACCAAGTCTCTAGGCCAAAGGTCAAGGTCACAGAGGTCATTGAAAAACGCTTGTCCAGAGCAAAACTTCTACATGCATAGAGGGATTTCAATATAACTTGGCACAATTGTTCACTATGGTGAGCGCGCAGTGTCGCATGCAAAATTTCAAGGTCAAGGTCACACATAGGGGTCAAAGTTGTGATAAAAAAAATGAAAATATGTATTTGGACCATTTAGTCATCATTTATTGAAACACATTAATGGTCATTATCATGAGTACCATTGTGAAGCTATGTATTTCGGCTGATTATCTTAAAAACTAAACACAAAGTCTTTATATTTCACATTGATTGGTCATAACTAGTAGATGCCCCCTATTTATTTTGGGGTCACTAGTTCAAAGGTTAAGGTCACTGGGATCTTAAATATCAGAGTAATTTCCGCTTATTATCTTGAAATCTATCACAAAGTCTTCATATTTCACATATTGATTAATCATATTGATTGGTCATAACTATTAGATGACCCCTATTGATTTTGGGATCACTAGTTTAAAGGTCAAGGTCACAGGGGCCTTAAATGTAAATATTATTTCCGCTTAATACCTTGAAAACTTTTTATCACACAGTCTTCATATTTCACATATTTATTAGTCATAATGGGGTCACTAGTTCAAAGGTCAAGGACTTTATATTTCACATATTGATTGGTTATAACTGGTACATCATTATTTTTCTTTTTTCAATATCTGAACACTTCGATGTACCCATTTATGGCAAGTTTCTATAACAAAATTACCAATAATGTGAGTCAAGGGCTGGAAAGGGGGGCATATGTGTTGTTAGACATTTCTTGTTGCCCTTTGTTATTTTTCATACTTAATTTTTGTCCAGAGCATAACTGAAAAAGCCTTTGAGATATCAACATGAAACTTCATAGGTGGATGGATCTCACTCAGGAAGTGTGCAGTGCACAATAATTATAACTCTGCTCTTCATAATAATGTTGCCGTGTGTGTGTGTGTCTGTCCGTTGGTGTGTGTGTGTTATATAGTGAACTTAAAAAATCTTCTTGTGAAAAACCAAACTTGGCATAATTGTTCCTTGGGTGAAGGGCTTCCAAAGTTGTTCAAAGAATTTAATTCTGTGCAGAAATCTGGTTGCCATGGCAACCAAAAGGAATTATAAGAGTAAATTTAAAAAATCTTCTTGTAAAGACCCACAAAGCCTAGAGCATAGATATTTTGCATAAACCTTTGTCTGGTAGACCTTCACCAAGATTGTTCAAATTATAGCCCAAGGGTCAAAATTGGCCCACCCCGGGGTTTCATTGATTTTCACTATGTACATATAGTAAAAACTTAAAAACTCTGCATGTCTGAAGGTTTTAGGCTTAGAGCTTTGATTTTTATATGCCCGAAATTCTGACAATTTCGGGCATATTATGTTATATCCCCTGGCGTCCGTCTGTTAGCAATTTAGTTTCCGGAGCATAACTTAAGTTCCATTTGGCCCACAGTGTTCAAACTTCATAGGATGATTGTCCATATTGGGTAGAAGACCCCTATTGATTTTGGGGTCACAATGTCAAAGATCAAGGTCACTATTTCCTTAAAACAGTTTCCAGAGCATAACTTAAGTTCCATTTGGGCCACAGTGTTCAAACTTCATAGTGTGATTGTCCATATTGGGTAGAAGACCCTATTGATTTTGGGGTCACAAGGTCAAGGTCACTATTACCTAAAAACTGAAAACATTTTCTGGAGCATAACTTAACTTCCATTTGACCCACAGTGTTCAAACTTCATAGGACGTTTGTCCATATCGGGTAGAAGACCCTATTGATTTTGGGGTCAAAAGGTCAAAGTTCAAGGTCACTAATACTTTAAAACTGAAAACAGTTTCAGGAGCATAACTTAAGTTTCGGGAGCATAACTTAAGTTCCGTTTGACCCACAATATTCAAACTTCATAGGAGGATTGCTATTTGAAGGAGGTAATACTTTATTTCATTTCCATGTCTTACAAATGCTTCATCCTTACTAAAAAAAAACACACACACTTTCGGGCATATAATGCTTCGCCTAGCGGTGCTCTTGTTGGTATATGATATCATCTATAGGTCCTCTAAAAAGTTATTCAATTTTTATTAGCTCGACTTTTTTTGAAAAAAAAGTAGATGTATTGTTATAGTCCTGGCGGAGTTGCCGTCCACAAATTTCTACCTGGATCATTACTTTTTTAGCTCACCTGTCACAAAGTGACAGGGTGAGCTTTTGTGATCGCTTTTCGTCCGGCGTCCGTCGTCCGTCCAGCGTCCGTCGTCCGTCCGTAAACTTTTACTTTAAATGACATCTCCTCATAAACCACTAAGCCAATTTCATCCAAACTTCACAGGAATGTTCCTTTGGTGGCCATCTTTGAAAATTTTTCAAAGAATTTAATTCCATGCAGAACTCTGGTTGCCATGGCAACCAAAAGAAAAAACTTTCAATATCTTCTTCTAAAAAACCCAAAGAGCTAGAGCTTAGATATTTGGCATGAAACATCTTCTAGTGAGTGTCTACCAAGTTTGTTCAAATAAAAGCCCTGGGGTCAAAATTGGCCCCGCCCCAGGGGGTCATTGATTTTCCCTATGTGCATATAGTAAAAACTTAAAAAACTTCTTTTAAAGAACCCAAAGACCTAGAGCTAAGATATTTAGCATGAAACATCCTCTAATGGGTGTCTACCAAGTTTGTTCAAATAAAAGCCCTGGGGTCAAAATTGGCGCCGCCCCAGGGGGTCATTGATTTTCCCTATATGCATATAGTAAAAACTTAAAAAATCTTCTTTTAAAGAACCCAAAGAGCTAGAGCTAAGATATTTAGCATGAAACATGTTCTAATGGATGTCTACCAAGTTTGTTCAAATAAGAGCCCTGGGGTCAAAATTTGCCCCGCCCCGGGGGTCATTGATTTTCCTTATATGTGTATAGCAAAAACTTAAAAAATCTTCTTTGAAAAAAAAACAAATAGCTAGAGTTTAGATACTAAGCATGAAACATCTTCTAGTGAGTGTCTACCAAGTTTGTTGTAATAAAAGCCCTGGGGTCAAAATTGGCCCCGCCCTGGGGGTCATTCATTTTCCTTATATGTGTATAACAAAAACTTAAAAAATCTTGTTTGAAAAAACTCAAATAGCTACAGTTTAGATATTAAGCATGAAGCATTTTCTTGTGAGTGTCTACAAAGTTTGTTCAAATAAAAGTCCTGGGGTCAAAATTGGCCCAGCCCCGGGGGGCATTGATTTTCCTTATATGTGTATAGCAAAAACTTAAAAATCTTCTTTGAAAAAACCCGAATAGCTAGAGTTTAGATATTAAGCATGAAACATTTTCTAGTAAGTGTCTACAAAGATTGTTCAAATAAAAGCCCTTGGGTCAAAACTGGCCCTGCCCCAGGTGTGTCATTCTTTTTAACTATATGTGTAAAGAAAAAACTTGACCAGCTAGACCTTAGATGTTTAGCATGAAACATCTTCTAATGGGTGTCTACCAAGTTTGTTCAAATAAAAGCCCTGGGGTTTAAACTGGCCCCGCTCCGGGGGCCTATATACAGGTGAGCAACTTCAGGGCCATCATGGCCCTCTTGTTAGTTCTTGGTGTATTGTCTTCATACTTGGCCACAACAACCCTTGGAACAAGACCTTTCAGTAGACCACACTAACCTTGACATTCATCCATAAATGACCTTGACCTTCAAGGTCAAAAATCCAAATTTTGCTTGTTCTTGTTATCATTGGCTGTAACTTTGTTATTTTTGAATGGATTTTCTTCAAACTTGAACATAAAAATCTTCAAGGATAGCCCTTTAAAATAACCAGACAGACCTTGACCTTCACTCATAAATGACCTTGTCTTTGAAGGTCAAATTATTGAAATTTTCTATTTTTGGCTATTATTGGGTGTAACTTTGTTATTTTTGAATGGATTGTCTTCAAACTTGAACATAACAATCTTCAAGGATAACCCTTTAAAATAACCAGACAGACCTTGACCTTCACGTATAAATGACCTTGACTTTGAAGGTCAAATTATTGAAATTTTCATTTTTTTGGCTGTAACCGGCTGTAACTTTGCTTTTATTGAATGGATTGTCTTCATATTATAACAGAAAATTCTTAAGGACAAGACCTTCATGTTTATTAAACTCAAATTGACCTTGACCTTCATCCATAAATGACCTTGACCTTCAAGGTCAAAAATCCAAATTTTGCTTGTTCTTGTTATTTTTGGCTGTAACTTTGTTATATTTGAATGGATTGTCTTCAAACTTGAACATAAAAATCTTCAAGGATAGCCCTTTAAAATAACCAGACAGACTTTGACCTTCACTCATAAATGATCTTGTCTTTGAAGGTCAAATTATTGAAATTTTCTATTTTTGGCTATTATTGGGTGTAACTTTGTTATTTTTGAATGGATTGTCTTCAAACTTGAACATAATAATCTTCAAGGATAACCCTTTAAAATATCCAGACAGACCTTGACCTTCACTTATAAATGACCTTGACTTTGAAGGTCAAATTATTGAAATTTTCATTTTTTTGGCTGTAACCGGCTGTAACTTTGCTTTTATTGAATGGATCAACTTCATATTATAACAGAAAATTCTTAAGGACAAGACCTTCATGTTTATCAAACTCAAATTGACATGGGCTCTCTTATGACCTTGACCTAGAAGGTTGAATTACGGAATTTTCACAAATTTGTGCATTAAATGACCATATATATTTATTTGTGTGTATGGTGTATGTATATATATAAATGCGTGTATATACAAATGCATGTGTATATTAAATATAATATATATATATATATATATATATATATATATATATGTATATATATATATATAAATGCGTATCTATATAAATGCGTATATATATAAATGTGTATGTATATATATACAGAATATATAGACAAAACTAATGTGACAAGACAGATCAATTAAATTTATAAAAAGGAAACGTTAAGATTTGTTCAAACATTTCTTTGTTTGCTTTTAGAAAAAGTAAAAAGTCAAGCGTTGCCCCCGCCAGGCGGTGGCTCTTGTTGCTTCTAGTGTCAAAGTTAGCCCCGCATCCAGGGATTTATAGGTTTTCCTTATATGCATATAGTGAAAATTTAAAAAATCTTCTTCTCTGAATTGACATAATGAAACTATACAAAAAATGTTCAAATTATAGCTCTAGGGGTTGGAATTAGCCTTTTCCCAGGGGGTCATTGATTTTTGTTATATGTATATAGTAAATACTTAAAAAATCATCTTCTCTGAATTGACAAAGGCTAGAGGTTAGATATTTTGCTTCAAACATTGTATAGTGGACCTCTATCTAGGTTGTTCAAATTATAGCCCTGGGGTCAAAATTGGCCCGCCCCGGGGGGTCATTGATTTTCACTATTTACATATAGAAAAAACTTAAAAAATCTTCTGGTCTGAAGGTAGACTGCTTAGGGCTTTGATATCATCTTTCGGTACTCCATCAAAGTTGTTCAAATTTTGCCCCTGGTTTCAAAATTGGCCCTGCCTTGGGGGTTCATAGGAATTCCTTGTATGTGTCTAGTAAAAACTTAACAAATCTTCTTCTCTGAATTGACAAAGGCTTGCGGTAGATATTTTGCCTGAAACATTGCAAAGGGGACCTCTACCAAGATTGTTCAAATCATAGCCCTGGGATCAAAATTGGCCCTGCCCCGGGGGTCATTGATTTTCATTATGTACATGCGTGTATTGTAAAAACAGAGACTAAAAACAAATGTTTTCTGAATAGGAGAAAGCTAGAGCTTAGATATTTGACATGAAACATAGTCTTGGGGACCTGTTTCAAGATTTTTTGAATTTCACCGTTGGGTCTAATTTTTGCCCTGCCCAAGGGGACAGTGACATACTTTCTTGTCCTTTGATGTACAGCCATGAAATTTGGACCATGTGCACAGTTTGAGATGTAAACTAGCTGACCTAGATTTTGACATGTGACCTACTTTCTTGTCTTTTGATGTACAGCTATGAAATTTGGACCATGTGCACAGTTTAAGTTGTAAAATTCAACTTTGATATCAGCTAACCTAGATTTTGAATATGTGACCTATTTTTTTGTCCTTTGATGTACAGCAATGAAGTTAAGGCAAAGTGAAATATGACCTTGACCACCAAAGTCACTAGACTCAACTGCATTATGGCAAAGTAATTGTATAGAAACACTGCCTACACTGTATATAGTGTTGTATTATATAATGCGGTGGCAAAGCATTTTTTACAATGCAATCTTGTTATTTTTTTCCTGAGTGGAGCATATTAACTCAAAAAATCTTTGAGATGTCAACATAAAACTTCATAGGTGGATAGATCTTATTGAGAAGGAATGCTGTGCACAATAATGATAACTACACCCTTTATAATTTTTGAGTTATTGCCCTTCAAAATTTTCTTGGAGATGAGGGGGACTGCAGCCCCCCTTCAAACCCCACAAACAGAAGGGGGCACATCCCCTTCTGGCAACCCCTTATGTATCATACAGTCATGAAATTAAGGCCATGTAAAATATGATCTTGACCACCAAATTCACTAGTCTCAACTGCATTATGGCAAAGTTCAATTGTATAGAAACACTTCCTACACTTCTATTTAGTGTTGTATGAAATAATGCGGTGGCATAGCATTTTTCACAAATGCAATCTTGTTATTTTTTTCCTGAGTGGAGCATATTAACTCAAAAAATCTTTGAGATGTCAACATAAAACTTCATAGGTGGATAGATCTTATTGAGAAGGAATGCTGTGCACAATAATGATAACTACACCCTTTATAATTTTTGAGTTATTGCCCTTCAAAATTTTCTTGGAGATGAGGGGGACTGTAGCCCCCCTTCAAACCCCACAAACAGAAGGGGGCACATCCCCTTCTGGCAACCCCTTATGTATCATTTTAAAGGGGGCGGCGCCGAAAAAGTTAACTTTTTTTTTTAACACCGTTTTTCAAACAAAAAAACAATGTTTGGGGCCTAAATAGGGCATTTTTACACTGTTTGAGGTCTCAAAAAGGGGGTTGGGGACTAAAAGCCGTCAAAACATGTCTATATGAGGGATAAGGTTAACAAAAAATTATGAAAAACCTTGGAATTACCCAAAATCTAGATTTTCCATGTTAACACGTGGCCTTATAACTAATTTTGGTGAAAAAATGTTTTGTGGCATTTTTAGCTGGACTTTTTATGCCACCGCAATCTGCGATGCGGTGGCATATAGCGATTCACCTGTGTGTGTGTGTGTTTGTGTGTGTGTGTGTTATATAGATTATATAGTGAACTTAAAAAATCTTCTTGTTAAAAACTACTAGTCCAATTTCAACCAAACTTGGCAGGATTGTTCCTTGGGTGAAGGGCTTCCAAAGTTGTTCAAAGAATTTCTTTCCATGGAGAAATCTGGTTGCCATGGCAACCAAAAGGAATTATAGGAATAAATTTAAAAAATCTTCTTGTAAAGACCCAAAAGGCCTAGAGCTTAGATATTTTGCATAAGGCATTGTCTGGTAGACCTCTAACAAGATTGTTCAAATTATAGCCCTGGGGTCAAAATTGGCCCCGCCCCGGGGGTCATTAATATTCACTATGTACATATAGTAAAAACTTTAAATACCTTCTTGTAAAAACCGAAAAAAGGCCTAGAGCTTAGATATTTTGCATAAGGCATCATCTGGTAGACCCTTACCAAGATTGTTCAAATTATAGCCCTTGGGTCAAAATCGGCCCCGCCCCGGGGCAATTGATTTTTGCTATATGTACATATAGTAAAAACTTAAAAACATCTTCTTGTAAAGACCCAAAAGGTCTAGAGCTTAGATATTTTGCATAAGGCATTGTCTGGTAGACCTCTACCCAGATTGTTCAAATTATAGCCCTGGGGTCAAAATCGGCCCCGCCCCAGGAGTCATTGGTTATCCTTATATGTATATAGTAAAACTTAAAAAAATTCTTCTAGCAAATGACAAATGCTAGAGGTTAGATATCTTGCATGAAACATTGTGTTGTAAAGCTCTAGCAAGATTGTTCAAATTATAGCCCTGGGGTCAAAATTACCCCCGCCCTGGGGGTCATTGATTTCAATATATACATATATTAAAAAAATAAAAAAATCTTATTATCTGAAGGTACAAGGCTTAGAGCTTTAATATTTGTTAAATAATATCATCTAAAGGTAATCTACCAAAGTTGTTCAAATTTTGCCTCTTTTGTCAAAATTAGCCCCGCCCCTTGGAGCCATAGGTTTATCTTATATGTATATAGTTAAAACTTAAAAAATCATCTTCTCTAAATTTACAAAGGATAGAGTTAAGATATTTTGCATGAAACATTGTGTAGTAAACCTCTAGCAAGATTGTTCAAATTATAGCCCTGGGGTCAAAATTGGTTCTGCCCCGGGGGTCATTGATTTTCATTATGTACATATAGTGAAAAAAAAAAAATTTTTGTCTGAAGGTTCAAGGCATAGAGCTTTGATATTTGATATATAATATCATTTATAGGTCCTTAACCAAACTTGTTCAAATGTCAAAAATTGGCACTGTTCGGGGGCAGTGATTCTCATTATGTACACATATTAAAAACAGAAAATAAAACAAATGTTTTCTGAATGGGAGAAAGCTATAGCTTAGATATTTGACTTGAAATGTTGTTTGGTGGACCTGTATCAAGATTGTTATTAAACCCTTGGGTCAAAATTATGCCTTGCCCAAGGAGACAGTGACCTACTTTCTTGTCCTTTGATGTATAGCAATGAAATTTTGACCATGTGCACAGTTTTAGTTGTAAAATTGAACTTTGACCTAGATTTTGATGATGTGACCTACTTTCTTGTCCTTTGATGCACAGCTATGAAATTTGAACCATGCGGTGGCATAGCATTTTTCTCAAATGCAATCTTGTTTTTTGTTGTTTTTTTTTGAAAAAAAAGTTGAGGTATTGTTATAGTCCTGGCGGCGTTGCCGTTGCTGGAGCCGTTGCCAGGGCGTCCGCTAACTTGTACATGGATCATCACTTTTTTAGTTCTTGGTGTATTGTCTTCATACTTGGCCACAACAACCCTTTGGGACAAGACCTTTCAGTAGACCACACTGACTTTGACCTTCATCCATAAATGACCTTGACCTTCAAGGTCAAAAGTCCAAATTTTGCTTGTTCTTGCTATTATTGGCTGTAACTTTGTTATTTTTTAATGGATTGTCTTCAATCTTGAACATAATAATCTTTAAGGATAGCCCTTTAAAAATAAGCAGACAGACCTTGGCCTTCACTCATAAATGACCTTGACTTTGAAGGTCAAATTATTGAAATTTTCATTATATTCCCGAAACGAAGTTTGGGGGGGTATATAGGAGTCACTCGGTGGTCGGTCGGTCGGTCCAGCAGCCCGTTGCATTTTCCTTGTCCGGAGCATAACCTGAAGACTAATGATTGGAATTCAATACAACTTCATAAAATGATCATGCACATTGAGAGGAAGTGCTGTGTATAAGAACCATAACGCCATCTTGAGATTCTTGACTAATTACAGAGTAATTGCCCTTTGTTACTTTTCCTTGTCTGGAGCATAACTTGAAAACTACTAGTTGGAATTAAATACAACTTCATACAATCATCAAGTACATTAAGAGGAAGTGCAGTGCACAAGAACCATAAGTCTATATAAAGTAATTACAGAGTTATTGCCCTTTGGGTTTTTTTCCTTGTCCGGAGCATAACTTGAAAAGTACTGGTTGGAATTTAAAACAACTTCATACAATGGTCAAGCACAATAAGAGGAAGTGCAGTGCACAAGAATCATAACTCTGTCCAGAGTAATTATAAAGTTGTTGCCCTTCGTTACTTTTTCATTGTTTTTTTCTTGTCCATATTATAACTTGAAAACTGCTAGTTAGAATTCAATACAATTTCATACAATGGTCAAGTATATTGAGAGGAAGCGCAATGTAGAGAAACCATAACTCTTTCTTGACTCATTTAGAGTTTTTGTCCTTTGTTACTTTTTATTGTCCAGTGCATAACTTGAAAATTAATTGTTGGAATTCAATGAAACTTCATACAATGGTCAAGGGCAGTGAGATGAAGTGCAGTGCACAAGAACCATAACTCTATTTGGACAAATTACAGTTATTGCCCTTTGTTACTTTTTTTGTTCAGTGCATAACTTGAAAACTAGGTATTGGAATTAAATACAACTTGATACAATGACCAAGGGTAATGAGAGGAAGTGCAGTGTACAATAACCATAACTCCATCTTCAGTATTTGTAGAGTTATTGCCCTTTGTTGCTTTTCCTTGTTTGGTGCATAACTTAAAAACTAATGTTTAGAATTCAATGCAACTTCAAATAATGGTCAAGCGCATTAAGAGGAAGTGCAGTGCTCAAGAAGTGTAACTTGTTCTGGACTTATTACAGAGTAATTTAATAAAACTTCATCAATGGTCAACCACATTAAAAGGAAATGCAACATACAAGAACCACAACTATATTTAATTGCCCACCACCATAACTATATTTTAATTCTTTTGCAAGGTATTCTGTTACTAGTAACTTCCTCATTTCCCAAGCAGTCTTGCGGGGGTATTAATCACATTTAGTGATAGTTCTAGTTTTTTTGGCTATTATTGGCTGTAACTTTGTTATTTTTGAATGGATTGTCTTCAAACTTGAACGTAATAATCTTCAAGGATAGCCCTTTAAAATAACCAGACAGACCATGACTTTCACTCAAAAATGACCTTGACTTTGAAGGTCAAATCATTGAAATTTTCATTTTTTGGCTGTAACTTTGTCATTATTAAATGGATTGACTTCATATTATAACAGAACATTCTTAAGGACAAGACCTTCATGTTTATCAAACTCAAATTGACTTTGGCTCTTTTATGACCTTGACCTTGAAGGTTAAATTACTGAATTTTCACTGATTTTTGCATTAAATGAACATATATATTTATTGGTGTGTATGTATGTATATATTTTTTTTTTTTTTTGATTGGGTTTTACGTCACATCGACACAGTATAGGTCATATCGCGACGTTCCAGCTTTACTGGTGGAGGAATACCTCAGGTGCCCCTCCTTGCATTATTTCAGGCACGAACAGGCACCTGAGTAGAACCACAGACGTTCCGTAAGCTAGCTGGATAGCTTCCTCACATGGAAGAATCCAAGTCCCTGTCGGGATTCGAACCCACAGAGGTGAGGGGAAAGAGGTTTGAAGTCAACGACCTTAACCACTCGGCCTTAACCTTTTACCACATGAGCATATTGTGAAAAATAGCCGTTTTCATTGAAAAGCCTCCTGTTACAAGTTCAAACTGCTATAAAACTATGAAAAATGCTTCAATACTGATGAAACTAGGCACAAATGTTGACTGAACTATAACCTCTGTAACAGCATGCTCAATCTAAAATTTCCTGTTACCATGGCAACCGTGAGGGACGTCTCAAAATTGCGAAAAAATCACTATTTTGCATTGTTTTTTTTCATTTATGCCAAATAAATAAGATCTAGGATTTGTAACTTTACATAAGAATAAATACATGAAAATAAGTTTTTCTATCTATGTGACGCCAAGAAAATTTTGGACTTGTAAGAGGCTATAAATGACCCCAGATTGATCATAAGGTAACGTGTAACCAATGCTGAAAAGCATTTGACTCTATCTCAATCCATTGAGAAGTTGCAGCACTTTGAAATCAATTTTGATGGAAAATATCGACGCAAAATAGTGATTTTTGTCCCCTCGTTGCCATGGTAACAGAAAATTTAAGCCTTAGCATGTTGTTGCAAGGGCAATGGTCCAGTCATTATTTGTGCCAAGTTTGATTAGTGTTGAAGCAGTTTTTATAGTATTATAGCAATTTGAACTTGTAACAGGAGACTTTTCAATGAAAACAGCCATTTTTCACAAAATGCTCATGAAGTAATGGGTTAAAAAAGAAAACCGGAAAGAACCTTCGGAAAAGACAGTTTCAAAATGATAATACTATAATATATCAATTCGTGAAAATTAATTAAATTTTTTCAATAGATTAATTAAGAGTGCAATTAATTGTTTGAATTTGTTTGCATTTCATTTGCTGCAAAATTCTCCAGTTCATTATTTATTACCATAGCGCGACACGAATGGCCGTTTCCTTAAATTAAAACTACTACTATAAATAAATTTTCGGACTTTCACAATGTAAAGGTCATCATTCTTTTTATAGGTTCAACAAGGACATACATAATTACCCTCTGTGAACTACAAAATGGTTAATAAAAAAAAAACGAAGAGCGTGATTAATTGGCAGATAAGATAATTTCATTCGAATATGTTTGCATGGCGAAATTCTCCAGTTCGCTATTCATTGTACATATCGAGATATTTCATTTCTGATAATTAAACACCTTCATACCAATTGCCCTTGACTTACAGTACTATAAATTTGCAATTTTCAACTTGTTCATGCATAGCCCAAAAAGTATTAGACTTGTAGGCCTGAAAGTTCACAAGAATGTTGGTAATATGCTCCTTGGGGTTTGCTTGTGGATTTATTCAGTATTTGTAAAGTTCTTGCCCTTTACTTTTAAAAGATTTTTTGTTTTCAACTTGTGGCACATGTAGTCCAAAAAATATTTGACCTAGAGTCATAAGATTGACAAAACAGTGGCGTGTGGGGGCACCCGTGTCCTATGGACACATTTCTAGTTTAAATTTATTCTTATCATTCCTTTTGGTTGCCATGACAACCAGATTTCTGCATGGAATCAAATTCTTTGAACAATTTTGGCAGATGCTGCGGTGGCATGAAAAGGAAACGTTAAGATTTGTTCAAACGTTTCTTTGTTTGCTTTTAGGAAAAGTAAAAAGTTGAGCAATGCCCCCACCAGGCGGTGGCTCTTGTTTTCCAAAAATTTATTACTTTTTAATGTTTGGTTGTTGTTGTTTTTTTATTTTATCAAACTTTATGTATGTAGATTTTTTCCTGTTAAGATTATAATAATTAAGGAGCTTTTATAGGTTTATATGAATTAATTATTTTGAAATAAGACAATCTTATTAATTGAAACTGATGTTACTTAAGATTTGTAAATTCACTTACAATAAGTTGTAAATGACGCATATAAAATGTCAATTGTTTAAGGTAATTTATCAAAACTTTGGACATGAATACTGTTTTGTTATCCCCCGCCGATGGAATCGGGAGGGGGATATAGTTTTGGCGTTGTCCGTCCATCCGTCCGTCGGAATTTCGTTTCCAGAGTAGTTCTCTGCAACTACTGACTGGAATTCAACGAAACTTTATGGGAATCATCAATATCAAGAGGAGATGCGCATATCGTCGGCTTGTTCCGGTCCGACCCTTTAACTCAGAGTTATGGCCCTTGATTAGTTATGTAGTATGCATATAGAGTAAAAATCGTTTCCGGAGTAGTTTTCTGCAACTACTGGCTGGAATTCAACGAAACTTTATGGGAACCTTCAATACCAAGAGGAGATGCGCATATCGTCGGCATTTCCAGATTTTACTATTTAACACAAAGTTATGGCTCTGTTATTGCCCTGAATATTTATCAAGTTCAAAGAATATTACTGTTTATGCCATGATTAATATATAAATAAAGCCTTATGTCTTCAGTTGTTGTGTTAATAATAACCAGTACTCGGCGGGGGATATAAATTCAACGAATTTGCTTGTTACAATTGTGGGCAGTCTCTCTCTAAATGAAATACTGAAGGGCTGATGATATGCCCCTGTCACATATTCACAAATAATGCCACGGAAGAGCTACGGTCTAATCGTTCACCGATTACTACGGAAATGTGAAATTCCGTAGTCCGCTACGGTTCCAGTACAGACACACAAGGGTATGAGTACGGATTTACCACCAAAAGCCCCCGGAGAGACACGAATTGTTACGGACCGACACGGTTTGATACGGAGCGATACGAATCAGGACGGACGCACTACGGATACACTACATTCTGCTAAGGTATAAGCAAGGGTTAGTACGAATAAGTACGGTCTGATACGGAGAAGAACGAATTGATACGGAGAAGAACGAATTGCCGCGGATCTATACAGACCTTTTACATCCGTCAACAACCTCTTGCATGCTCATTTTCAAAATGCCTCACAAGAAAAGAAAACCTAGAAAACAAATTGCAGAGTTCAATGAATTTGGCGGAGGGGTTTCGGCCTAATCGCGTCCGAACCCCGAGACACATCAGGTCCGATTAAAGTGAATCTGGATCCTCAACAAGTTCGGCCATGAAAGCCTCATACTAAACATGAAGCGGTCTTCGTAAAAGCCCATCTCTAGTCCACCATCTTGTCTGTCTTACCTGATTAGATATGGACTAGTAATCATTAAGGAAAAATGTTGATCAATACTTCTTCTCTTTTAATTTTAAAATTTGCTGTTCCTTTTACAATTATATTAATTATCGTGAATGTTATTGTTTATAAATATGTAAAAGCTTGTTAATTAATCTTATCACTCAAGTGCCAGCGTCCGAGGCTTATGAGACACTTCGTTTTATGTACATATTTACTCCAATTTCACGATCCAATGTTTGTAAAATATGTAACATTAAATGTTATTCTATAACTTTTGAATTGTAGTACGATATTAATATATTTTTACCACTATGCATGTCATCAAGCAGCTCGACCACTGCCTCCGCATTTTTGAGCCATTTTAACATAAAGTTGCAGCCAGTAAATGCCAATTATCATTTATTGAATGTTCCCGCAAATATGTCTGTTTTTAACAAGAAGGTAGTATTTATACCCTTGAAAAAGTACATGATACTTAATTCATCCGTACTAAACAGTGGTGGATCGTACCATTCCGTACCATTTCGTGTTGCAACGCAATTAACCGTATAAGACCGTGCTAATCCCTGCACCTCCGTAGTACAACGTATTACGATCGTGGCTATCCATGACAATTCCGTATTAATCCGTATTTAAACCGTAGCTTATACGTAGGGTAACCGTACAAATACGTAGTTCTCCGTACCAAACTGTGGAAATCCTTGGCAAGTTGGTGGACTACGAATCAATACGGACTAGTACGTATCAGTACGGTTTAATACGGACTAGCAGGGAAACGCTACGGTTGATTTTTCCGTAGCAAATTTTTGTGCATGTTCAAAAATTGTCAAGGATCGCTACAGATATACAAGGACTACTACGATTGATTAGGGTTACAATACGGAGAGCTACTGACAAGTACGGGTAGCTACGGACGATGCCGGAATTAATCCGTGGCTCTTCCGTGGGCGTATTCCGTGAATATGTGACCGGGGTATTAGGTACCTGGCTGTTCCTGTCTTATTATACATTAAAACAACATATATGTTCATAGGAAGAAATACAAATATAATAAGTTTACCCCATGTCTACCACTGCATTTTTGTATTGCTGAATTTTAAAAGCTTTAAATCAAAGAAGGTAATAAGAACACAGTCATTTTCATATGCTCATAAATATTATATTAATTTTGAAGCCTTAGATATTTTGAATGAAGCATCCCTTGTTTGCTCTACAAAATTTATGAAAATCATGCTCCTAGGGTCAAAATTGGCTCTGCTCCAGGGGTCGCATAGATAGAAAAACTTATTTCCATGTATTTATTCTTATGTAAAGTTACAAATCCTAGATCTCATTTATTTGGCATGTATTTGCAATTCCTGTGGTGCTCTTGGTTATTGATTTTACATTGCTGGATAGTCATTAATTGTTCTTTTTAAATAAAAATATTTAGATTTTTTGGATTGCTCTTAAATTATTGAAAATAAGATAAGTGTTTTTCCCTACAAAATGTGGTTAGGTGGGGGACTTATTAAAGAAACAATACAATAATTGGAGTCAATATGGTAATTGTTTATTATGCGGTGATGGATAATAAGTCTAGTTTTTTCTTTCCAGGTATAAACGTCATGCAGATGGGAAATTTCGCTTACAAACTGTTAGATATGAGAGTGTGGTACTTACCAGACAAGAGGAAACCTCATTAAATGTATCAAGTACAAGTGAACAGGTCAGTGACCCACCTGATAGTAATAATTCATATCCTACACATCGTACTAAAGGTATAGTTCTGGTTGAAAAACAAGATAGGACAGCTTTATTAGATATGAATACTTCTAATAGGGATGTCTGCTTACTTTCACTATTCAATTCTGAAGGGCAGAAGAAAACTCAACAATGTTCTGAAAACCAAAATACAAATGATAAACATAGAAAGGAAAAGGTTGATGATATTGAAAAAGATAATATGGATATTGAAAGCCTTGGGAGTAACATTTCTGTTGTTCAAGATGTTCAAGATACAGATTTCAATATAAACAACAGTTGTGACTACAACAAACCTGGACATGTTCACTCTGAAAATAATGCAACAGTAGAAGAACCAATTGAAATCCGAATCATAACTAATGAGGCTGGTGAATATATGGTTCAAAATGATAATAATGGACTGAAAGAGACTGTAAGTAGAGACATACAGAAGCAAATGGAGATAGAGGGAGAGACAATGTATAATCTACAAATGTTAGGAGATGTTGCTTTACAGGATAAACGTCAGGAGTCAAAAGTAATCCTGACTGACTTGATCTGATACACAATTTTATCTGTTAATTGGATTAAAAATCAGGAAATCATTTTCCATCCACAAAAAAATAGTTTGGAAGGCTATATCACTTTTTCCTGTTCCATCCTGACCCATCACCGGTTGAAATATTAACTTGAAACTTGGAATATTAAAGCAATATCACAATGCAACTGTCTATACTCAGACAGTTAACATAAAACTGCCCCTTTTTAACTGAGAAAATATCCCAAAAATGTACCAAAATGGCAATAGCTTTATTTTTATTAATGAATTGTCTTCATAATTGGACATTACAATCATTTGGAATTTTTCTATAAAGTGATTGGACTGACCTTGAGCTTGAGTCATAAATTACCTTGACCTTGTTCCAAATTTTAAATTTTGCTGTAACTGGCTAGAAATGTGTTATGAATGGATAGTTTTCATATTTAGACACAACATCCTTCAGGACCTTTATGGAGATCAAACTAATTTTGACCTTGACCTTAAAAGTGTAATGATTGAATTTACACTGATTTTTAGCTTGACTAAACGAGGTATAGGGATAGTTGTCCTACTCAGACCCGGACGTCCGCGTCCAGATTTCAGATTAAAGTTTGGTGCAGTAAAATATTTTTTACTAAACTTTTTCATTTCTTAAGCAATCAACTTAAAACTTCAAATATATGTTTCTTATCATCAACCACATCTCATGTGAAAAAAAAAAATCTTTTATTTATTTCTGTTCTCTCATGATTGGCACAAGTCCCATAAGTTTGATTTGCTAGCTCAGGGTGAGCTTTTAGGATCGTTGAATGTCCGTCGTCCGTCCACACTTGTTTGTTAACACTCTAGCGGTGACATTTTTGCCTCAATCATCATCAAACTTTGCCAGGATGCTTATCTAGGTAATAGCTCGGATGAGTTCGAACATGGGTCATCTCGGATGAAAAACTAGGTAACAGGAGCTAAACATAGAAAAATCTTGTTAACACTCTAGTGGCTACTGTTTTGATCCAAATATCCTGGAAATTGGTCTTAAAGTTTGTTTTGATCCAAATATCCTGGAAATTGGTCTGAAAGTTTGTTTTGATGATTTCTAGGTCAAGTTCGAATATGGGTCACCTGGGGTCAAAAACTAGTTCACACTGATCAAATATGGATAATCCTTGTTAACACCCTAGTGGTCACATTTTTGACTCACCTGTCATGAAACTTGGTCAGAATACTTGTCTAGGTAATTGTTCGGATGAGTTTGATGGGTCAGGTGAGCAATCTAGGGCCATCTTGGCCCTCTTGTTTGCATAATTATGCCCCTTTTTCGACTTAGAAATTCTTGGTTAAGGTTTTGCGTGTAAGCTGGTATCTCCATAACTACTGAAGGGTTTGTGCCCTTTTTGGAACAATTTTAGGCATTCATAATAATAAAGCAGTGATTAACTCAATAAACTTTCTTTTAAATAAGTAGAAGTAGCACATGTTTAAAACAAAAAGTAATTTATTGGTATCTAATATTAAATAAAACGAATTAAGATGAAGTACTGGCATTGGCTTTAGAATATTGCAACTTACTATAAACAATTAGTAAGAAAGAACAAATAAATATTTAAGTAAAGAACTTTGATTTACTCACAGATGAATCAAATTTGTAGGAATATGATTTAAACTTAAGTAAATGAAAACAACAAGTAGTCAAATGAATAAATACTCAAATTCTGCTCCATACATAATTAGGTAAAGAAGCAGATGCTTGTTTTGGTTGAGTCTTTTATGTTTTCTTTAGGGGGTGAGTTGTCATACACAAATTTACACTTTATATGCATTTATTTTTTTCCAATTATTGTTATTATCTTAAATGCTTCTGGGATTGTTGTTTTATCAATTTATTTGTAAGTAAAATTGTTATATGTCTATTAACGGAATAATTTTAATGAACACGAAATTAGTTCACACCTACATGTGTATTGATAACGTGATGGTTTAAGCCAATGAAAAAAACATCAATATTATTAGACTTATGACAGTCAGGCGGAGAAAAAGTTTGCAAAGAGTATCGATAATCTTTATGTAGCAAACAAACTTTGAATTGCAAGTATTTTTAGCTCGACTTTTCTATGAAAAGGGGAGCTATCCTACTCGCCCCGGCGTCGGCGTCACACCTTGGTTAAGTTTTTCGTACCACCCCACTTTATTTCAGAAGTATTACAAGTATGGCTTTGAAACTTACCATACTTGTTCACCATCATAACCTCCATCTACAGACAAGAGTACATAACTCTGTCAAGGTTTTTGACAGAATTATGGCCCTTTTTTGACTTAGAAAGTGTATTGAGCTTGGTTAAGTTTTTTGTACCACCTCACTTTATTTCAAAACCATTGGAGGTATTGCTTTGAAACTGACCATACTTGTTTACCATCACGACCTTCATCAACAGACAAGAGGACATAACTCTGTCAAGGTTTTTGACAGAATTATGCCCCTTTTTGACTTAGAAAATACATTGAATATGGGTAAAATCCACTTATTGCCTTAACCCTTTGAGATATTGCTTTGAAACTTTTAATGCTATTTCACATCATTACCCCCATCTGTACGCAAGAGAAGGTAACTCTGTCAAGGATTTGTTTTAAAAAATTAAGGCCTTTTATCGACTTAGAATCTTGGTTAAGTTTTTAGTACCAGTCCACTTTTTGACTGAACTGTTTGAGATATTAATTTGAAAGTTGGAATACTTGTTTACAATCATGATTTTTTTTCTTTCTTACCAGCCCTCTTTTGACTTAAACATTTCAAACTTTGCTGCAGTGTTCAAGGGTATCACACAATTCAGTAAAATAATTCTTCACTAAATATCTTAATGCTCATGGCCATTGTTCACTTTAAAAATACAGAGATTCTTGTATTGCCTTTTACTGCAAAAACTTTTTTTATTGGCAAGCAATAAAAAAGTCGAGCGCGCTGTCTTACGGACAGCTCTTGTTTCATATCTTTTCGGCTGGATAAACTGTCCGATGGGGGGGCAGGCATTTTCGTATCGTAAAATGGCTGCCATTTACAGTATCAAGTGATTGTCCCAAGCACCACGGGAATTATAAATATAGCTAACCTCGGCGCGTCGCATAGGATGGAAAATACCTTTTTCATATTTTATTGTAATAAATATTTACGTAACTGTGTCTTTCGGTTTTTTTTTATCAATATATAACCAATAATGATGTTAATATGAATAAATAATCATATCTCAAATCTTCTACTATGATTTACACTGAAATTCTACCTTTAGGGTATTAAAAAGGTTTTTAATTTCCTGTAATTTTATTTTGTGATTATGCTTCAAAGCAGTCAATTGACCGTGAATTTTCTTTTCATATTTTGATTTCCTTGAAATCATTTTTAGCTCGACTATACGAAGTATATGGAGAGCTGTCCTACTCGCCCGGGCGTCGGCGTCCGCGTCCAGATTTTAGATTAAAGTTTTGGTGCAGTAAAATATTTTTCACTATAACTTTGTCATTTCTTAAGGTATCAACTTCAAACTTCAAATATATGTTCCTTATCATCAACCACATCTTATGTGACAAGGTTCATAACTCTAGCACCAATATTTTCAGATTTATCTCCCCTTGAACTTAGAATTTTCCTTAAAAAATACTATTTTTTACTGATACTTATTTATTTCTGAAGGGATCAACCTCATACTTCAAATATATGTACCTTATCATCATCCCCATCTTACGTGACAAGGTTCATAACTCTAGCACCAATATTTTCAGATTTATCTCCCCTTGAACTTAGAATTTTCCTCAAAAAATACTATTTCTTACTATTTCTTCTTTATTTCTTAAGGGATCAACCTCATACTTCAAATATATTTACGTTATCATCATCCCCATCTTATGTGACAAGGTTCATAACTCTAGCACCAATATTTTCAGATTTATCTCCCTTTGAACTTAGAATTTTCCATAAAAAAATTTATTTTTTACTGTAACTTATTTATTTCTGAAGGTTTATAGTTATATGGCGAAGAATGTCATAAAAAGGCATGGAAAAGATACTTGTGTAAGAATTTACGATCACGGGCCAGACACTGAGATTTTTTTAAAGAAGATGTGGAAATGTATCTTTTAGCAAATGAAAAGTCAACTTATTTGCTGTTAAAATAGTTCATATAAAAAAAAAAGAAATTTTAAAACATGAAATCGAGATTAATTATCATTCTGAAAAAATATCAGAACAGGTGATAATGCATTTTTCAATATGTACCTGATTATATTCTTTATCCGATTTGCCTGTGATGCAAACAGAAAAAAATTTAAGTCACATAAATATATTTTAAATAAAAAAAAATTATTCAAAAACTTGAGAAGTTAAGATGGGTTGTTTGGAAGAGATATAACACACATTTTATCCGCTTCTTCGTAATACGAGTACATGTTACTTTTAATAATGTACGTCACACATTTTTTCTCTTCTCAAAATCCATAAAATTACCATTTTAATAAGCGTAACTGATTTACAATATCATGGTATTTAAATGTCCCGGTTGAATGAACAACCGTTCGCGTGCCAATCTGTTTGACACTTGCCGCCTGACCAATCCAGTTATTCAAAGGAAGTGTACAATACAAATTGTGTAATATTATACCAAGTTTGTTCAAATAAAAGCCCTGGGGTCAAAATTGGCCCCGCCCCAGGGGGTCATTGATTTTCCCTATATGCATATAGTAAAAACTTTAAAAAATCTTCTTTTAAAGAACCCAAAAGAGCTAGAGCTAAGATATTTAGCATGAAACATCTTCTTATGAGTGTCTACCAAGTTTGTTCAAAGAAAAGCCCTTTGGTCAAAATTGGCCCCGCCGCAGGGGGTCATTGATTTTCCCTAAATGCATATAGTAAAAACTTAAAAAACTTCTTTTAAAGAACTCAAAGAGCTAGAGCTAAGATATTTATGTTTTGCCCTACGCAGAATGCGCATGCGCGAAATGCAACATTCGTTGCTATGGAAAATCGTATTGTAAAAAGGTCTATAAAGTAAAGAATATCATTCATGAAGATGTTGAAGATCAAAGGTTCAAGAATAGAGCCTTGTGGCACCCCCTTAATTGTTTCAAGCCAAGTGCTATGATATTCTCCTATTTTAACTGTTTGTTTCCTGTTTGATAAATAGTTTGAAACTAGAGAACATGTATTTTCAGACAACCCATATGCCTCTAGCTTTTGGACTGCGGTAGACAGTCAAAAGCCTTGGACAGGTCCATAAGGATTGCTGCCACATGCTCATTTCTGTCTAACGCCATCTTCCAGTCCTCAACCAGACGCGAAAGAGTTGTCTGACATCCGTTGTCTGAAAGCAGCTAGATAATTATGAAATATATTTTCAAAATGGTTGCTAAATTGTTCATTTATAATTGTTTTCAAAAAATTTTGACATTGATGGTAAAAACAGGCCTAAAAAATTTCATAATAAAAGGATCATCTTTCTTAAAAACTGGAGTGACTTGAGCCATTTTTAAACTATTTGGAAATAAATTTGTGTTGATCATATTATTAACTATCTAGGTTTACAAATTATATTTGCTGAGCATTTCAGTATTTTGGGTGGTATATTGTCATATCCTGTTGCTTTCTTTGGGTTTACTGATTTTAGATGTTTTTCAATTGACAGTGATGTTACAGTAGAAAAATTGAAAGTTTGTACATTGTTATTGTTTTGTTTAATTAATTTAATACTAGGATGTTCATTTTGAGTAATAGTCTGATTATTTATCCCAATATTTTTACATAAAAGTCATTTAACATATCACACACTTTAGTTTGATCGGCTATCAGTGACTCAAAATGGATTTTTGACTTAAAAAATGTTTGATTGTTGGCCAGAAAGCTTTAGACTTTGGGCCCCCGCAACATCTTTCCATGAAGTAGGTGGTAATAGATTCACGTTTTACTTTTGTTTTGAAGTTCCTGAGTTTCCTATACTTTTCCCAATTATTATGCCACCGCAGCATCTGCGATGCGGTGGCATATAGCGATTCACCTGTGTGTGTGTGTGTGTGTGTGTGTGCGTGTGTGCGTGTGCGAGTGCGTGTGTGTGTTCTATAGATTATATAGTGAACTTCAAAAATCTTCTTGTGAAAAACCACTAGTCCAATTTCAACCAAACTTGGCAGGATTGATTCTTGGTTGAAGGGCATCCAAAGTTGTTCAAAGAATTTCATTCCATGCAGAAATCTGGTCGCCATGGCAACCATAAAGGAATTATAAGAATAAATTTAAAAAATCTTGTAAAGACCCAAAAGGCATAGAGCTTAGATATTTTGCATAAGGCATTGTCTGGTAGACCTCTACCCAAGATTGTTCAAATTATAGCCCTGGGGTCAAAATCGGCCCCGTCCCGGGGGTCATTGATTTTCACTATATGTACATATAGTAAAAACTTAAAATACCTTCTTGTAAAGACCCAAAAGGCTTAGAGCTTAGATATTTTGCATAAGGCATTGTCTGGTAGACCTTTACTAAGATTGTTCAATTTAAAGCCCTGGGGTCAAAATCGGCCCCGCCCCAGGGGTCATTGATTTTCAATATATGTACATATAGTAAAAACTTAAAATACCTTCTTGTAAAGACCCAAAAGGCCTAGAGCTTAGATATTTTGCATAAGGCATTGTCTGGTAGACCTCTACCCAGATTGTTTAAATTATAGCCCTGGGGTCAAAATCGGCCCCGCCCGGGGGGGTCATTGGTTTTCCTCATATGTATATAGTAAAAACTTTTAGTAAACCTTTAAAAAAAATTATTGTAGCAATTGAGATATTTTGCATGAAACATTTTGTAGTGACCTCTAGCAAGATTGTACAAATTATAGCCCTGGGGTCAAAATTGGCCCCATCCCCAGGGGTCATTGATTTTCACTATGTACATACAGTAAAAAATGAAAAAAAAATCTTGTCTGAAGGTACAAGGCTTAGAGCTTTGATATTTGGTATATAATATTATTATCATTGGGTCCTCTACTTAAGTTGTTTTAATTATGCCCCTACTGTTAAAATTGCCCTGCCCCAGAGGCGATTGTTTTCCTTATATGTATCAAGTAAAAACTTGAAAAAACTTCTCTGAATTGACAAAGGCTAGAGGTTAAATATATGGCATTAGACTTTGATAAGTGAATCTCCACCAAGATTGTTCAAATTATAGCCCTTGGGTCAAAATTGGTTCAGCCCCGGGGGTCATTGATTTTCATTATGTACATATAGTAAAAATATATTTTTGTCTGAAGGTACAAGTCATAGAGCTTTGATGTTTACTATATAATATGGGCGCCGTCATGACAAAATGACCCTTCGGGCAATTTTCTTCGATATTTTGTTTTCATAAAAACCAATATTACAGATGATTTTACTTTTTATTTGACGAAAATAACTTGAAAAATGACAAAAATATATCTTTTTATGTACATAGACTCCGACGTCGACGACGACGTTTGTTTAAATGTTGAACGTTTTAAAGAACGTCGTGGTTTATTGCCGAATTGCCTTGTGTTAAGAATGGATTGTGTAAGAACCAATAAAGACAGTAACTCCAAATGAATTTATTTTACAGAACTATGAAGTTACAAACTTCAAAATCATAAAAATAAAACGATAACGGAAGAAATCACATAAACGGATCAGCACTTATGTACCCAGTATATTGGTTAATTTACGATTAACAAAATTTTATAACTTGAAATATATAGATCATTCTTATATCAAATAAATATCTAGTTTATTGATAACAAATCTAAGGACTAAACATACAGACAAAGATAATGCATGTATACATTTGTACATGTAAATCTAAATTGTCATTCTTCCCGTAACGGTGGGCACGTCACATCATGATACGCCTGACGTACAAAAGGTCGTACATTTTTAGCTCACCTGTCACAAAGTGACAGGGTGAGCTTTTGTGATCGCTTTTCGTCCGTCGTCCGTCCGTCCGTCGTCCGTCCGTAAACTTTTACTTTAAATGACATCTCCTCATAAACCACTGAGCCAATTTCATCCAAACTTCACAGGAATGTTCCTTTGGTGGTCACCTTTAAAAATTGTTCAAAGAATTTAATTCCATGCAGAACTCTGGTTGCCATGGCAACCGAAAGAAAAAACTTTAAATATCTTCTTTTAAAAAACCATAAGAGCTAGAGCTTAGATATTTGGCATGAAACATCTTCTAATGAGTGTCTACCAAGTTTGTTCAAATAAAAGCCCTGGGGTCAAAATTGGCCCCGCCCCGGGGGGTCATTGATTTTCCCTATATGCTTATAGTAAACACTTTAAAAATCTTCTTTTAAAGAACCCAAAGAGCTAGAGCTAAGATATTTAGCATGTCTACCAAGTTTGTTCAAATAAAAGACCTGGGGTCAAAATTGGCCCCGCCCCGGGGGTCATTGATTTTCTTTATATGTGTATAGTAAAAACTTAAAAAATCTTCTTTGAAAAAACCCAAATAGCTAGAGTTAAGATATTAAGCATGAAACATCTTTTAGTGAGTGTCTACCAAGTTTGTTCAAATAAAAGACATGGGGTCAAAATTGGCCCCGCCCCGGGGGTCATTGATTTTCTTTATATGTGTATAGCAAAAACTTAAAATCTTCTTTGAAAAAACCCAAATAGCTAGAGTTTAGATATTAAGCATGAAACATCTTCTAGTAAAGTCTACACAGATTGTTCAAATTAAAGCCCTTGGGTCAAAACTGGCCCGGCCCCAGGGGTGTCATTGTTTTTAAATATATGTGTATAGTAAAAACTTAAAAAAAGCCCAATGAGCTAGAGCTTAGATGTTTAGGATGAAACATCTTCTTATGGGTGTCTTCTAAGTTTGTGCAAATAAAAGCCCTTTGGTTTAATTGGCCCTGCAACGTTGGGGGGGGGGGGGGGGTTGGGGGGCCTATGTACAGGTGAGCGACCTCAGGGCCATCATGGCCCTCTTGTTGTACAGGTATTGCTGCCTTGCGCGGGAAAGTCCACCCGGTAGCAAAACTGCAGGGAGAATATCTTCTGGTACTGTAGCATTTCTCTTTAGGATTGTGACCTGCTGCTCTACGTCAGTTGAGCGCTCTTTCACGTATACAGCATCCTTCGTAACACGGAAATAGTGATACCGCTGTATACCCCTTAATGGTAAAAAGAAGCGCCGCAATAATGTCTTCCAGTCATACCTGTAACATATGTTGACTAGTTAATATTATGTCAATCATAAACTACTTGATAATTTACAATGACAAGCAATTATTAATACACGTACAAGTAATATGACAGCATATATGCCGAGCGCCGAATTGAGCTCTCTATTAATTTGTTTAGTTGTTTTATTGTACAAACTTATTTAAATGGGGTGTAAATTTTAGAAATTCAAATATTTTGTAATAGAATACCAAGTCCAATTCTGACATCCATCCTCCTTGCGGAAGAGCACGGGGAAATTGCTTGAAGCAGACTTTCTTACGACAGATGCCCCCTGCGAAATACTGTCGCAGTCTATACAGCTTCTTGATATGTCCAAATCCTCCGTCCACAAGACACCTATTATATTAAGATCGAATAAAACTATATCAAAAACTGCTTATTTATAGTTTATGTTGATTTCTTTTCTTTATTTCTATAGGAACAAAATAATTGCAAGTAGATTTGTTCTAGTATAATCGATTTGTTCGACAGTGTTTTAGTTTTAAGCTAATTGCCAGATTGTCTCTATGGCATGTATAAAACATGCCCGCTGGTGTGCAAAGCACATACATGTTTAAGCACATAAAAATAGCAAATGATCGTTTTGTGCAGACCAGAAGTAATGTAGAATAAACTAAAATACATAAGTTTGCATTATAAGAGTATAAAATATAACATATATTAAAAACATTAATTACTTTGTGTGACCAGGAATTCCCATCAGGAGTGTTATCTCATCATGGAGCCCCATATGAATTCGCCATGCCAGATACGCTAACATAAAGCGATTTTTATTCTGCGCTGTAATAAAAATATATTTACCATTTGAACTAAAACTTAAAAATTAAATCGATGCTTTGTACAATGTCGCACTCTGAAGTGAATATTCAAATACTATACTCATGTTTAATTGAAAACACATATACGGTAAAATACTCACAACCACAGTTGTCGGCGTGCATGATGCAAGCTTTCTCTCCAAATCCCTGGTTTTCGAGGCAGTGGTGTAGCATACTTATCAGAGGCGTAGCTGCCTATACGCCAAATACGCACGTGCGTACAATTTATTTTGGGAGGTGAAAAATTAGAAAATCATTTCAATTCGAAAATTGGCTTAAAAACTAGTGCTATCCGGCCTGCGGTCAACTTACGCAGTGTATGAAAAAGACCTTATTTATTGTATTTTATCATAACATGGTCTTTCAAATAGAAAGATCCTAATAAAAATGTACTAGATTTTATTTTTTACATAGTTAGATATAAAATTAATTATTTGATTTTTATGTAGATATAGGTACCTCCGTTTCGTTTTTAAAAGTGATTAATTTTTGTATTAAACTCGTCTCACATGTAGCTTGAATACGAGCTCTTTCCGTAAAATATTAAGAAATAATACATTAATAAGGTTTTGAAAAAGTTTCAATTCTTTTTAATTTTATGAATAAAATAAAATAATGCACACATTTTGATAATATCGACATGTCATATATATCACAAAAGCATGTAAGACAATATGTCGAAACGAATTTTCTTAAATTTTAGGTATTATGAATGTAATATCTATAAGTGACTTAAGTATCATTTTGAGCGGAATATGGCTTGTTCTTGATATTAAAACAAATTGATTTGACTGAATTTAAATGTGATTAATATAACAAAATATGTATGCAAGTTCCGACCGTTATGGATATGAGACGTGTAAGTTCAATATGTCGCATCAAGTGAGCGTCTGAAAATCAGTATGTTGCAAATTGTTTCAACAATGAATTTTGGAAGGATTATATTTTTCTTGTAAACATAATTGAAGTAAAATGACTCATTTTTTAACAATTTGAAGAAAAAAAACCAACGAAAATAGTAAAAATGGTATTTACGTTGTTAGTACGTTTACCAAATATTAACTTGTGTGATTTCATTCCGTAAATATCTGCCAATTTTATCGTGGATGGAAAATGATCCTAACCTCCCCTTTGGCTGAATACAAAATTTTGTTCACAGATATTGATTAAATAAATAAAGTATTAACATTTATTCAAATGCGAGGAATTGACACGGTGCTGGTGTCATAGGCAATGCAAAAGAGCCCTCGCAAATGTGACGGAGCCAACAGAACCATTCAATAAGTGTCAAAATTGTGGAATTATGCCGATTATTAGTCATGCATATACTAAAACAGAATTTCCAAATGAATAGTTTCTTCAGTATCCAAGTAGTAGTGTACTAGGTCGCTATACATCTAAGAAGTGTGCTATTTTTAAAAACTTTTTATCTTTCAAGATCAAATTTCAATGTAATTTTAAATTGTTTACTAGATGTATCTTATGTTTTTCAAAAAGAGTGTCTTTAATCTAGATTATTTGATTTGCTTTTTTTGGTCAATGGGTATGTATTATTCCTACTCTTTCGTTTTGATTTGAACATTAAACTGTTTAATCGCGTAGCATTGATTGGGCGAAATTTATAGCGAAGGAAAAATCCAAAACAACGCGAAAGATGTTCTACTTAGCATAACATTCTCAGATTTGTTGAAAAACAAGATTTTAAATCGGATAGTTTAAAAAACTGTTATTACCATTTTCACCTACCTCTACAACGATAGTGACGAGGAAACTCATTTAAGTTAGAAAGAGCCAGCGTTTAGTATCTCCCTGGGTGTAATCTTAAGTCTAATAAAATTGCCTTTTTTTAGGATTAAAACCACATTTATTTGACATTAAATGCACGTGAAATTGTATAATCGAATCATCCTCAAATGACTAAATCCGCGGAGCTTTCGGGGGCTTCGCCCCCTGAACCCCCACCAGGGCTCTGCCCTGGACCTGCAAGGGGGCCTCCGCGGCCCCCTTGACCTCCTGCGTGTACATTTGTGCGTATATTTGAAATTTCCCTAGCTACGCCCCTGCTTATAGTTTGGCCCGTGCGTCCCTGTACCATCAACACCTGTTAATTTACATTAATTTTAAGTATATTTAATATTTCGACGGCACACATTTAGAATATTTTATCGATTATTATATGAAATAAATATTTTACAATTCTGAAAACAGTGAAAAGCAAAATATCTTCAATATTATTGAAAAAAAGCAAAATTAATTTAGTTATTTTTTATGTATTTATTAATTACATGTAATTTATTCATTCATTCATTCATTCATTCTATTCATTCATTCATTCATTCATTAATTCATTCATTTATTTATTTATTTATTTATTTATTATTTATTTATTTATTTATTTATTTATTCTTAACATACCAATCGATTCATCCTCGTCTATTAGGTAATTATGTTGTTGTGACACAGAATCAACACGGACGCCAAAAATTTGTATTTTCCTGCCAGTCACAAAATACAAAGGGCCCATTTGTGGTATTGTCACATTTTGAGAATAGTCGAATGTATAGTGCACTTTTTTCAAATCACTAGTGCATGGCTGGGCAGGTCGATTGACTGTGACTGATGTGTGCCTCATTTCCTCCCGAGCCTCTTCTATAGTCTGTCTGTAGACCTGTCGCTCTCTCTGTGCGTCCTACATAGTTTGGGTAAATAATAAGCAAACAAAATTAATAAAAAAAAATAAAACAAATCACTCCAACTCTATAAAAAATAATTTTACTATAGAATATCTAAAAGGTTAATCTATAAACCTGCAATGCGAGTAATAGTGTAAATATTATCTTAATACATGTTGAAATGTTGATAGCAAAATAATTCAAGTAATATGTCAATAATTTCAAATTTATAGCTCCATTACAAAAGTAAATAATTACCGCAAGAACTTTGGAAGGAAAAATCGGTCTTACTAATAAAAATCTGGAAAAAGGGTGATCCTTGAAAGCATTAATAACAACAGAATGTGATGAATATTGCATACTTGGTTTGATTAAGTCAAGCGTAACTTGTGTTACAATCTAGTCATAATATATGATGAGCGGATTTTAAATTTTAGTAAAACGTATCTGCAGACGAAAGTCAGTAACATGATATAATAAATATTACCTGTATATGTTCTCGTCCTCTAGTTTCTCATGTACAGCATCAGCAACCCTTTTCCTTATCATTTCGCACTTATGGCAAACGTCATCTTTTGCCGTCATTATCTTAATGTGTGGAACGCATTGTTTCCACACACATTTAAATGTAGTTACTCCAAGAACTCTTACGCCGGCTTCTATACATGCATGTTGGTATTTTGAATGTAAATCCACTTTTGTAGTATTACATGGTAACAGAACAGGTGCGCAGCCTCGTCTGCTCCGCGAGGTGCTGCTGGCATTGTTAACCCGTTGATTTCTGCATATAATACCAGGAAATCAACACAGAAACGCACATCCTCGTATTTAACTGCATGGTGTGGCTTTCTTCCGGTATTTCCATGTACCACCGCCATACCGGTCACGTTGCAGTCGTCGTTCAACCGAATCCTTGCTGTCAGTAAACTCGAACCCGACAGTCACTATAGAACAAATTAAAGCGGCTTTCATCCTGGAAGAGGACATTTCCCCCACTCTGCACGTGTGCATCATGCGCTGATGCTGGCTGGCCCACTGTTCCCTCTGTTGACGATGACGTGCAGTTAGGACAAGGCCACGGTATGGTCGTCTTGCTCGAATGTTCTGTTTGCGGAGACGCCTGATAACAAAAATTAAAAAAAATAAAATGACAATAATATAAATCAGCGCAAACTCAAATTGTACTGCAATGTGCGATACCGCATTTTTCTTTTGCAAGGGAGACCATCCGGTTATTACTTAATAGAAATACAAACTTAATTATTTATCTTGAGTAAACTGTAATTTTAAAGCATTCTAGATTTTAAAGATACCTTTTCCATTTTTACACTTAATATAAAAATGTCTTTCCGTAGGTCAATCAAACCAATCTTCTTTTACTTCTTTTATGAAACACCCATTCGGGCATATAAACGGCCAAAATATGGCGGACTTCCAACAAGGAATAACCTCCATGTGCATGATCATAAGCCAATTTCATAATTACTCTATGAAAAACAGATATAGGAGGTACAAATAACCCAAACTGCCCTTCCCAGCTTTCCGAAAAGGGGTCAATCCCAAAACAATCTGGGTTCCAAAATCCTGAATTAAAACTTCAGTCATTAATGAGTTAAAACGTCAGTTTAGCATTATAATATGGCGCAAACCAATCAACATCTAATTGACTTCGATCAGTTATCATTTGTAATTTATCAAACGAAATTCCCCAGTCATCAAAAACAGACAACCTCGATAAAAAAAATCTGCCTTTTCATAACTCTCTGCACTGAGTGAAATGCGCTCATCCCAATACCGTGCATTTAATACATCTAAAGTTAAATATCTAGTCATAATTTGAGATATATGGCCAATGACTCGTCATAGAAATAAACTGACCAACTGCACTAGCAGCTTTTCTTACAACTTTAACCTTCTTGTCAATAAGGCCAATCAAAAAATCAATAGTTTCTTGTGCTTTTAACAATCTACGATCGGGAATTGAAATAGTACCATTGATTGTATTCGAATCACACCCAAGATACTCTAATATCTGTACAGGTTCCCATAAACATTTGGTAGCATTAGGTACGAAACCCGAATTAAGTAAATCTGTTTTTATAATATGACTTAACCTCACAGTATTATCAAATGAATACGCGCACCCTTATCCATCATATAAAACATTGTAACAAGCAATCCTTCTCCACGCAACTTATTTATCAGAGGTCTACACAATTTCGTGAAAAGGAAGTACTAAAAACTTATAATATTGTCTGTCATCTTTGTCTTTCCAACTAAAACCCAAATACTCTGTATGCGGTTCAAATATTTGAACAAAATGATATGCACTTGTTAAATCAAATTTTATCATAAAACACCCTTTTTTTATTAAGGAAAGAGCAATTTTTATATCTTCATATTTAACACTTTGCTTCAACAGGTGCGGTCAAGTAGAAGACGTGTTTTACCCGAATTTTGAACTGATACGGTAAGAGGGAATTTTCGAACATTTTTTTATCAAATGTCAGAGACATTTCTTGCTGATTTATTATTTTTGCGAATAACATTAACTGGTTGAGAATACAATGGAATCTTATATCCTTCGTCAATAATATCTAATATGAAATCATTACAACCAATTTTCTTCCAAAAATCAATATGACTTTTTCATATGCCCTTAACAATAATATTCTTTTGACCTTGTTCATATTCATAATATTTATGTGTTAACCTTGAAAACAATCATACTTATCTTTCATAGAAATGTCTGTATCTTGACGACTACTTCCTTGCGGTGGCTTGCTGTCCGAAACCGGAAGTTGCTGATGACTGCGCTCGTGGACAATCTCTTCGGAAGTTGGTGTTCTCTCCGCAATGAAAACATGGCCCTGTAGAAGCCGCTTCCGGTGGAAGAACGTTTAAGTTTAAGTGCACGATTTTCCGCTTTATTGATCTTGGCTTCATCGTCGCTATCGCTAGCTACAAGGATTGCACTTATACTGACGCACCGTATCCCACCCAGCAGGGCAACTATCTGCTATCCTTGGTCACCACAATATTCAAATTTGCTGTGTTCAATAACCCTCCAGGCCTTCGAACTCTCCTGTTCAGCTTTTAAATGTTTTACTTCTGAAGAAACAGAAACGTTGTTATTGTATACTTCTTTCTTCAAACCTGTTTTAGAAAAATGAGCTTTTGACTTGCTTGTGCGTTGTATTAGAGTATGTGAGAGTAAAAGTTCAGTTACTGATTTCAGCAAATACTATGTAATTCCCCGAGTCGAAAGAAAAGTTTAACTTCACAACAAACAAAAAATGCAACTGCTAACTGCATAAAATTTGGAAATTATCTTTAAAAAACTATAGAGGTGCAGATTGCCCTAACCGGTTACCAAACATTTACTTATTCTTGTCATCCAAAAAAAAAAAGAATAGAAAAAACAAACAAAAACAGTTAAACACATTTTAAAGTACATGTATGCACTATTACCGCGCAAAAATAGCTACATGATACGGTACGACGTTTATCAAAGTTTTCTTGATTTTACATTATTTTGCATTATTTGTATAAAATTGGTATGCTCGTGTGATGATATTTTTTCCGACAACTTTACTTTCGGAAAACGATGAAAAATGTTCGCATCAAGAACACAAATGTTTCATTTGTTTTCATTAGTTTCAGGTCACAATAAACAAATACTGTTGCAAAATGTTTTGCCCTGAAACATTCAAATTTTCCGTGTATGCAAAATGTCTAAATAAAATCAATTTTAGTAAGAAATTTTCGCATTTCTCTTGCTCTTTTGAGAAGGTTGCGTAAGAATGAAACGGTACTGCGGGCAAGATTTTTTTCAGAAAACCCATGTTATCATATATGAGGTTAATACCTGTTAAATTGACAAAATGAAAAAGGCAAAAATAACGGTTTACGAAATATACAAAATGCAAATATAAACAAACAAAAAAAACATTTAAGTAAAACCAGCTAATGTGAACCAAATATTGCATAGAAAACTATCAATACTATTTGTTTATAAGACAATTTGCAAAAAAGTATTTATTTTATATACATCTTTTGATTTGTTTAGTTATTTATGAAAACAGAAATATCACATTATTTCAATATAACAAAAAAAAGAATAGAAGAAGAACTTTATGACTTAAATAACATAGTTCTAGCCATAAACTAAAACAAATTTTCTATGCAAAGAAGCGTTTTAAAAAGACATTAAACCTAATGCGCACCAAATAACAGTACACCGTGACGTCACGTCATTAAGTTTGTACCCAGTACTGTGTAAGATTGTTTTAGGCTTCCAATGATCTAAGCTGTTACAAAAAGAAAATTATATTAAGCCCGGGAGAACTTTTCTCCCTGACGTAGCGAACGACGATTTGTAGAATATTGAACTTCCCAACCATTAAAATGCCATACCCTTCGGATTAATTTAAAAAGTGTATTAGGAAAATATCTACCCGTAATTAAGAACTTCGTGCAACATAAGGATTTCTTAAATTTTAAAGGGAAAGACAAGGTTAGAATAAAAACTTGATTTCAGAAAAAGAATACTATAAATAATAAATCTGCAAATTTTCTGCCGCCAAATAATAATATTAAACGAATGAAAACAAAATTTAAATCTCTAAATGACCGATTTCTACAAATCAATAGGCACATGTTTGTGTATTGGCCGTATAAAACAGGTGCGCGTGATGTCAATTCCCCACATCTAGCTTAAATCATGTGGTGTGATCATCAGCAAGTTTGAACATCGGACAAATGATAATTAATGTCGCGGCGTCTTCAATTGATTAATTAAAGCAATTCAGTTCCATATGATGTATTCATAATTATTATATATAGTGTTAGACTAATAAGTTCTTCATCAAGATATATTTCAGTTGTACCAGCGTGTACACCTATACCGGAAGTGGGAGTAACACGTCACAATCTCGGTCTCGTCTGTCTCGCGAGAGTGACAGAACACCAAAATGGCGGCGCCCAAGAACTTATTTCTCAAGTAAAAAAAATAGTGTCTTAAAACACGAATTTCTCACTTATAGGGTTGTTGTCAACAGAAAAACTGTCATGGTACCTCTTTTTAAATGATGAATATTTATATTAGACAGACATAAATCCATCCTTTAAATCGATATTTTTCGAAAGTAGTGAGAGCAAGAGCGAAAGGTTCGATGTTGAGCGCAAGGCGATTTTAATTTGGCATATTGAGAGGAGCGTAGTCTGTGAATTTTTATATACATAAAACCTTTAGAAGTTAAAATAGACATGATCAATGTATATATACCTTTTAAAGACAACTAATAAAGCGTGACATTCTTTCAACGACTATGGCGCAATTCATGTAATCGCGAAGGTGTCATCTATGGCTGACGTAAAGATTCCATTATTTATGTTCCTAACTTGGACGAGGCCCGAATATTGAATCATATGGCGTAAACAGGGTGCCACTTATACGAGGTCAATCATGATTTTTAATATGGTTATGTACATTTAAAAACGTGTGTCGGTGCAAATTTGGCAAAATCGAATATTTTCTATTCAACCGCGAACAAATGTTGCGGAGCAGGTACATGTAACGCGATTGTTCCCGCCAAATGTTATGTTTTTCGAAAAGTTCATTTTACTTTCTGTCATTAATAGCTATAACGTACATGTTCCGATCCAACACAGGTTAGCCACGTTTTCGGCTTCACATTTCTGTACGTCATTTTAAAGAGTTTATTTATAGAAATTCGTAGACTATGCTCTTTATACTCTTTTTCTTAACGTCGCCTTGTGCCCAACAACCGACCATCTCTTGCCCTTTGGCTCCACTACTTTCGAAATAAATTAATATACAAATTTAAGAGTAGTTTATTTTGCACGAAGGACTTTATCGGGTTGATATTTTTGTAAAACACTTTTTCAAAAAATTCCACGTTTTCATGATAATAGAAAGACTTTTGTCTTCGTCAGGGGGAAAAGCTCTCCCGGGCTTAATATAATTTTCTTTTTGTAACCGCTTAGATAATTGGAAGCCTAAATCAATCCTACACGGAACTACATTTTCCGTTTTTCGAAAAAATACAACTTTTATGAATAACAAGACAAAACCATAAACAACACTTACAATTATCCGTTTAAAACGGCATTCCGCTCTATCTCGGAAATGCCGTTCGCTCGTTTTACCGTACACCACAATTATGAAGTGGAGCGACCGTTTGCTGGGCATGTGAATGTAGTTTATAAAATACACTAAACGAAACTTATAAGTACTCCGACCAATTTTTTATTATATTATGTTAGAATTACTATAACTAGTCTTAGTCGATACTGTATAAACTTTAATCATAGTATCATCATTTTATTTTTACAATAACTCAAACTTACCAGAAAATCAGTAACTGAGATCACCATTGTAAAAAAATCAAATACCTTCAAGTTTAGTCAATATAGTCAATACGTTTGCTCTGATTACAGCTAGGCATCGTGCGCGAATAGACATTATATAATTTCGGAAATAACCTACCGGAATGTTCGCCCACTCTTGAACAAGTCTGTTTTGTAGCTTCTGTTGGGTAGTGGGTGCATTTTGACCTCTGTATACACGCCGAACCAGCTCATCCCAAATGTTCTCTATAGGATTGAGATCGGGCGACTTTGAAGGCCATGGAAGAACGTTTATTCTCTGTTGTTGTAAGAGTGTTCGTGTGGTCTGTGCAGTATGACACGTAGCATCGTCATGCATGAGAATCATTCCCCTATTCTGTTGAATCATGGGAATTGCAAATTTCTACGAACTACAACGAGTGGCGTTTTCTGGTGCAATGAAATGCCACCCCATATCACAGACCCGCCACGGAACTGATCCCGTTCTACCACGCACGGATCTGTGTATCTTTCTCCACGTCGGCGATTAACACGTGCCCGGCCCGGCCGTCGTTACCCTGAACATTAAAACGGGACTCGTCCTTAAACAAGACTTGCGCCCAGTCAGCACGCGTGAATCGTATATGATATCAATGTCAAGAAATTCGATACACAACAAACCAGCAGAAGTATATTTTGAAAAAGCGCAATAAATAAACAAAATTGCGTATTTAAAATTCATACCTCTGCAAGCGATGCGCCGCCCTGTAATAGCCCAATGGCAATTCCTCTTTGTTGCAGCGACATTCGGGCCATTTTGTGTTTTTATGTTAGGCACATCAATAAACTAACAATTTGCATCAAAATACACAATGTGGGCATGTTGCACGAGATGCACGTGTCCATTTTCGCGTTTTTGCATGTGACCGCCATATTGCGTTTCGGATGATTGATTTTGTTTTAAAATCATTCATGCAGTCGGAAAGCAGAGTCAGTACACATTTTCAACATTGATTTGGTATATATTTTGAAAACCGGAGTTTTCCTGCAAGTTTGAAATCGGAGTACTTATAAGTTTCGTTAAGTGTACTTACAAAGGTTATCATTACTTATAGAATTAAGCGGGTATTAAATACACTCATTGATGATAGTCAAACAGGCTTCATTAAAGGGCGATACATAGGTGAAAATATAAGATTGCTTTATGATGTGATAGAGTATGCAGAAAAGAATGAAAAAAACGGGACTTCTATTTTTTGCTGATTTTGAAAAGCATTCGTTAGCAAAAGCTAACGTATTTAAAACATTAGATCTTTTTATTTTTGGACCAATTTAAAAGCATGGATGGAACTTATTTACAAAAGACCCACGAGTTGCATACTTTACAATGGTGTTTGGTCTGAGTCATTCCCTATATAGAGGATATTGAATGAGTGTAAGTTCAATACTGAATTAATTGCACTAGTTGAATAAAATTATATTATGCGAGCCTCTGTTGAAATTTTACACGATAGAAAAAGTCATACATAGTTTTATTACCTTCACCTTTTAGTAGCAGGTTTAAAAATTCATTAACTCTATGATCAAAATATCTAGAAGTGACAGGATCTTTGTGTATCTTTTTTTAATTCCTTGCTCCCATGTAAGTCAATCTATTTGTTAATTTGTCAAATCATTTTCATTCAAAGAAGCAGAGACATAGATAACAGAGATAGGCAACTTCCTATCATGTCTGCCTGCTAAACCAAGTAAAACAGATATCAAAATCAGTAAATAAAACATTTTCTGAAAGCTTATGCATTTGTCTATGGCTGCAGGTAAAAATATTAACAGTTAACATTAAAATAAATGATACATCAATTTCTTAAGAGAACTTCTGAATAATTTTTGTGGGTATGTTCTGCTAAGTGAAAGGCATGGAAAGTTACCAATATTTTTACATGCAGCAATAGATAAAAGATTTAACTTTCAAATAGTATATAATATTAAAGGATCAAATGTCCATCCAAAGGCGTTTTATTTTCTACAACATGTCTAATTTTTCACTTTTTGATAGGCATGAGTGATATTTCAATGGAGTATATAGGAGCTGCCATTACATCTGTAGGCATCAAGTGCGGGTCTTGGACTTTAACAACTGAATACGTTTGTTAGGATTTCTTATATTGTTACTGTTATCTCTGTTATCTATGTCTCTGAAAAGAAGCAAAGTTTTTTTCACTAAAACTTTCCATCTTGTATCAACTGTTTGATTTTACATTATTTTGCATTATTTGTATAAAATTGCTTATGTGATACTTTTTCCGACAACTTTACTTTCGGAAAACGATGAAAAATGTTCGCATCAAGAACACAAATGTTTCATGGGTTTTCATTAGTTTCAGGTTATAATAAACAAAAGCTATTGCAAAATGTTTTGATCACATAGATGAAACAACAAAACATCTGTGATGTTTGTGATATTTCTTATTTAAATAAAATCAATTTTAGTAAGAAATCTGATTTCGGCTTGTCAATTTTGTCAGCTCAGTTCTTACAGAACACATTTCCTTCATAAACAACTTGTTGAAAGTAACAGGTTAACAATATAACAGTAACAATATAAGAAAAAAAGGCCGGGAAATATATACTTTAATTGTATATTGGGTTACTGCCGAATATCCTGAAATTAGGATGACATTCCTGAAATTCATTTAAGACCAACCTACATACGTACCAGACTGGTGTTGAAATTAGCTTTGAAAATGATTTACCAGAAATACGCAATTAGGTTTGGATGTCGTTCATAATCAAACTTAAACCAGAAGTTTTGTGATGACAATTGAACTTGTTCCACTCTCTGGAATATAGATATGTCAGATTAACGCAATGTTACATTTTAGTATTTGATACATTATATTCTGAGTCCGTTTGTTTTGATATTCAGAGTCTGTTTGTTTTACCGCAGAGGTTCAATTAGCTAGCTGGATTGTAAAAGAACCCAGTGTCTTCTTTGATAGGAAGCTGTGATTTAAAGGCTATTTTAAGGCTGAACCATCTTAAAATGAAAATTTTTCATGTGACAAATTAATATCAGGCTAATAATTCCATCTAATTACAAATTATCTTTTCAGCACATTTAAACCGTTACATCAGAAATTTTCACAAGTGTTTAAATTTAGCTATTTTCATAAAATGATTTTTTTTTGTAAAAAAAACATTTTTGCAGAAAACCCATCTTATCATATATATGAGGTTGAATTGACCTGTGAATTGACAAAATGAAAATGGCAAAAATAATGGTTTATACAAAATGCAAAAATAAACGAACAAGAAAACCAGCTAACGTGAACCAAAAAGACCAAAATTGCATAGAAAAATATCAATAATATTTCCTCAAAGATATTCCTAAAAATGTTTATGAGACAATTTGCAAAAAATTAAGTATTTTTTAAATAAAACATCTTTTGATTAGTTATTTTACAAATTTAGTTGTATATTTTCAATTTCATTTATACTATGTGAATAAAGAAAATAGATTGACATTGCTATTGTAATTCAGAATCATTTTCTTATTACACATACCATGGGCAGTAGTTAAAGACCACGCATATACAAAATATACATTAAATTCTATTTGTTTTTGAAGATTATCACATGTAACCTGGAAGTGAAAGTTTGAAAATAAAGTTTTATCAATTGTTCGCTTTCTCTTTTATTTTGAAATTGAATTTATTATGTTACCGTAATAATAATTTCAAACTGCTTTTTATATAAAAATGTAAATTTACCGCGGATTTCGTCAAGTTAATTTTTTAATAGTCGTTGCGGACAGATAGTCTGTGTCTTTATAAAATAAATTAGATATTAAACTAACAAGTAAATTTCTTCAAAATAAACTTTAAATTTCCAGATCGGATATTAAATGGAAAAGCTATATTTTGTGAATAAGGTATCCTTTGCGAACGGGCATTTACGCTTAGCGCTCGATGTACCTTTATCGGGTGCGCGAAAAGATATTTAAGCATTTATATAGGGTTAACTGGGAGTGTCCGATCCTTGTTATATAAATCCGTGATACAACGAAAGTTATGACATAACAGCAAATCTCAATGATCGAACAAACGGCTAAAATCATTGAAATATGTATCACAATGTAACTGCCATAGCGGAAATGTACGTGAAACTAGAAATCTCAGAACGTAAAGGAGCGTTGTTTATCGTATGCAGTTGAACAGCCATAGCGTAATATTTCGATTTTCATTAACACATTAAATCAAAGCGCTGAAAGCACTGCTGGGGGCGCATTATGTTGATTGTATAGTGGTCTATTGTTACAAGCAGATGCCATTCCTACTTTCAAAGCAGATGTCACATTTTTACTCGATTATTCGATAAGAATAAGTAGAATTATCCTAGTCATCTGAACATTGGCGTCTATCACCTCAATTTTCCCGAAGTCCATTGACATATGACATTGATCCCGATCAGGCACCCATTTGTTAAAGTTACATTAAATAAATATGTAAAAATATTTTGCCGTCGGCCTAAAAATCAAACATTCTACAGTTTCATTAACCTGTTTAATAGTATTGTTGTAAATCTCATCAAATATTGTTCATAAATAAGGATTTTAAACGGGAAACCCCACGGTACCACTAAAGTTCGTATACGAATTTTAACATGCAAATGAAGACTATAATGAGCTCGTGTATGCGCTACGTCACAGTTTTTTAGTTGCTATCCGAACACAGCAAATGTGATATTTTCTTGTGCAAACACACTTTAACCGTTTAAGCTTCACGGTGCACTAAACCTGGGGTTCAGTAAAAGTAATAATCTCGTAAAAAGATTAAATTTGTATGAAAACATCCGTTAAAATGCGGAAATATACCGTTAAATTAGGACTGCTACTTATAGTCATGATTGTTGATTTAATATTGATATGATGATCCGAAGGCGGAGTTTCTCATGCAAACAGAAATTGTATTTCCCATTTCGCCACAATGAGGTTACCTATTTTTATGCTAATAAAACTCATTTTGGTTGTTTGGACACCAAAATAAGACGTGGAGTCGATATAAAACCCAATTTATTAATGAAATGTCGCTATTTAGTTTTTTATGAAATTTATTTAATGTAACTTTAAAGATTGCCTATGGCTTCAAGATATTTTCGTATTCCATAAACATCTGGCTTTGAAATAAATTGAAATTTTATACATTTCTTTGCGAGCATACTAGCTAGGACTCTCTCCAATGCTTATATCTGTAGAATATTGGGTTTAAAGAAATTTTTGGTTCTTTTGTGAACTTAAAATATTTTAAATAACCAAGGTTCTTCTATTGTCAAGCACTAAGCATATAGTTGAGTGTGCTGTCCTACCAACAGCTATTGTTTGCATACCTTGTGAAATATAACTCCTTCAAACTTTTGTTCAGTTATTATTATGCAAACACAAGAACTGTCTTAGGACAGTAAGGCTCGACTATTCGAAAAAGTTGTCACAAGGGTGTTTATCGAGTATAAAAATGCTTACCAATGAATATATAAAACTGACCGAAAAGGTACAAAGGCTTGGATTAAGATGTTTTATCAACTAAATCACTGCTTTATTATCATGAATGCATAAAATTGTCCCAAAAAAGGCACAAACCCTTCAGTAGCTATGGAGATAACATGCTTACAAGCAAAACTTTACCATTAAATTCTAAGTTGAAAAAGGGGAGAAAAATCAGCCTAAATGCTCGATAAAATTATGGATCTTGTCAGTAACCTACATGTACAATTATGACCTTAAATGCATGTGAAGTTTTAATATTGTAGGCAGAGTTATCCAACTTGTCAATCTGATGTACATTGTTACGATAAATAACTATTGTAAGTTTCAATTGAATATCTCAAGCAATAATTGAGATATTCGACTTTAAAATAAAGTTAAACCAACGCAGACGCGGACGCTGGGTTACTACAATAGCTTTCATATTTTTCAAATAGTCGAGCTAAAAACTACCAAGTCATGGTGACACCATATAGTTATTCCATATATAAATATATATGTATATATCATGGAAAACATTTCAAGATGTTACAATGGATTGTAGTGTATAACAAGAAAATCAGCGTACTTTAACTTTAATCCAATAATCATACAAACATCTGTAAATAACTGGAACAAAATATTTCTTAAATAAAACCATACAAAACAAGAGGGCCATGATAGCCCTAGATCGCTCACCTGACTTATCAAACTCATCCAAACAATTACCTAGACAAGCATTCTGACCAAGTCTCATGACAGGTGAGTCAAAAATATGACCACTACAGTGTTAACAAGGATTATCCATATTTGAGCAGTGCGACCTAGTTTTTTACCCAGGTGACACATATTCAAACTTGACCTAGAAATCATCAAAACAAACTGTCAGACCAATTTCCAGGATACTTGGATAAAAACAGTAGCAACTAGAGTGTTAACAAGATTTTTCTATTTTTAGCTCCGGTGACCTAGTTTCACACGCGATTTCGAACTCATCCAAGCAATTACCTAGACAAGCATCCTGACCAAGTTTGATGTTAATTGAGTCGAAAATGTGACCACTAGAATGTTAACAAGGCTTTTCCATATTTGGGCGGTGTGACCTAGTTTTTCATCCAAGATGACCCATGTTGAATCTTGACTTAGAAATCATCAAAACAAACTTTTAAACCAATTAACAGAATATTTGGATCACAACAGTAGCCACTAGAGTGTTAACAAGATTTTTCTATTTTTATCTCCTGTGACCTAGTTTTTCATCCGAGATGTCCCATGTTCGATTTATTCCCAGCAATGACCTAAGCAAGTTTCCTGACCAAGTTTGCTAACAATTGAGTCAAAATTGTGACCACTAGAGTGTTAACAAGGTTTTTCTATTTTTAGCTCCTGTGACCTAGTTTTTCATCCGAGATGACCCATGTCCGAGCTCATCCGAGCTATCACCTAGACAAGCATCTTAATCAAGTTTGATGATGATTGATGCAAAAATGTGACCACTAGAGTGTTAACAAGGTTTTTCTATTTCTACCCCAGGTGACCTACTTTTTCATCCGAGATGACCCATGTTCAAACTCATCCGAGCTATCAACTAGACAGACATCTTGACAAAAGTTTGATGATGACTGATGCAAAAATGTGACTGCTAGAGTGTTAACAAGGTTTTTTCTATTTTTAGCTCCGGTGACCTTCTTTTTCATCCGAGATGACCCATGTTTGTACTCATCCGAGCTAATCACATAGACAAGCATCCTGACCAAGTTTGATGATGATTGATGCAAAAATGTGACCGCTAGAGTGTTAACAATGTTTTTCTATTTTTTAGCTCCGGTGTCCTACTTTTTCATCTGAGATGACCCATGTTCGAACTCATCCAAGATATCAACTAGATAAGCATCCTGACCAAGTTTGATGATGATTGATGCAAAAATGTGACTGCTAGAGTGTTAACAAGGTTTTTCTATTTATAGCTCCGGTGACCTAGTTTTACATCCGAAATGACCCATGTTCGAACTCATCCGAGCTATCAACTAGATAAGCATCCTGACAAAGTGTGATGATGATTGGGTCAAAAATGTGACCACTAGAGTGTTCACAAGGTTTTTCTATTTTTAGCTCCTGTGACCTAGTTTTTCATCAGAGATGACCCATGTTCAAACTCATCCAAGCAATTGACTAGACAAGCATTCTGACCAAGTTTGATGATGATTGGTTTAAAAATGTGACCACAAGAGTGTTCACAAGGTGTTTCTATTTGTAGCTCCTGTGACCTACTTTTTCATCAGAGATGACCCATGTTTGAACTCATTCGAGCTATCACCTAGGCAAACATCCTGACCAAGTTTAATGATGATTGGGTCAAAAATGTGACCTCTACAGTGTTCACAAGGTTTTTCTTTTTTTAGCTCTTGTGACCTAGTCTTTCATCCGAGATGACTCATGTTCGAACTCATCCAAGCTATCAACTAGATAAGCATCCTGACCAAGTTTGATGATGATTGAGGCAAAAATGCGACCGCTAGAGTGTTCACAAGCAATTGTGGACGGACGACGGACATTCACCGATCCTAAAAGCTCACCCTGAGCAAGCTCAGGTGAGCTAAAAACCAAAAACTGATGATGACAGAACGGGTATCACTTTATGCCTATAAAAATTTTTTTGCTCAAGTGATTTTTTTTCGAAGAGCTACATATGAAATTGCTGCCAAATATACATAAGTAAAATCTATTTCAAAGCTGCATGCATTCATATAAATATATTTAAAAAAAATCAAACTTGATTAAATAAAAAAAAGTTCAAGGATAGCCCAAACTTGTTAATTATAAAATATATATATATACAGAGTATTATGTTGTAGTAGCTCTCTGAGGCTTTGTATTTTGCTATGAGCAGTGGTGGGAAATTGATATCTTGCGAGACCAAAGGGCGAGCTAGATAACAATTTTCCAACATTGCAAGTAGAAAAATGCATAGCCTCAGAAAGCTACTACAACATAATTTTCCTTTAATAATATACCTTTTCGTTTGAAGTATAAATGATTTTCATTATACTACACTTATATAAGAAATTTCAGAAAAAGAAATGTAGCTGTCAAGAAATAAATTATGACTGACAGATGAATACGTAATTTGTGCAAAACCAGCCACACCTTTTATTATTTTGGTTGCCATTTCCATATACTATGTTATACACAGCTAAGATCAGAACCAACATTAACAAGAACCGGTTGATGCTCCCCGAGAAGGTTCTGGACACTGGAAAGTATAAAAAAAATGAACAAAGGGCAAAACCCCCAAAATTAGGCAAAGCGGAGTTATGTTTTTTTTTTGCACTGCACTTCTATTCAATTAGATCTTTCTATCTATAAAGTTGCCTGATGATATCAGAGTTATGTCCAAGGTAAAATTCAAAGTGTAAAAATGAAATTAGGGTAATAACTCCAAAATTAGACCAGGCTTTCTTTAGGTTCTTTAAGCATTGCAGTTCTATCCAATTATATCTAGCTACCTACAAAGTTTCATGTTGATATCTCTAATAGTTTTAAAGTTATGTCTCGGACAAAAGTCAAAAAGTAAAAATAAACAAAGGGCAATTACTTCAAAATAAGGCAAGGCAGAGTAATGATTCTTAAGCACTGCTTAGAGTAATGTCCTGGACAGAGTTTAAAGTGTCAAAATGATCAAAGGGCAATAACTCCAAAAGTAGGCAAGACAGTGTTACAGTTCTTGTGCACTGCAAACTTACTCAACGATATCTATCTACCTACAAAGTTTCATGTTGATATCTCTTTTACATTGAGAGTTATGTCTCGGACAAAGTTCAAAGTGTAAAAATAAACAAAGGGGGATAATTCAAAAATTAGGCAAGGGAGAGTTAAGGTTCTTGTTCACTGCTTACCAACTCAATGAAATCTATCTACCTACAAAGTTTCATGTTGATACCTGTTATAGTTTTAGAGACAAAGTTCAAAGTGTAAAATAAAGAAAGGGGGATAATTCAAAAATTAGGCAAGGCAGAGTTACGGTTCTTGTGCACTGCATACCAAGTCAATGAGATCTATCTACCTACAAAGTTTCATGTTGATACCTCTTATAGTTTTAGAGTTATGTCCCGGACAAATTTCAAAGTGTAAAATAAACAAAGGGGGATTATTCAAAAATTAGGCAAGGCAGAGTTACGGTTCTTGTACACTGCACACCAACTCAATGAGATCTATCTACCTACAAAGTTTCATGTTGATACCTCTTATACTTTTAGAGTTATGTCCTGGACAAAGTTCAAAGTGTAAAATAAACAAAGGGGAATAATTCAAAAATTAAGCAAGGCAGAGTTACAGTCTTGTGCACTGCACACTTACTCAATTAGATCTATCTACCTACAAAGTTTCATGTTGATACCTCTTATAGTTTTAGAGTTATGTCCCGGACAAAGTTCAAAGTGTAAAAATAAACAAAGGGGAATAATTCAAAAATTAGGCAAGGCAGAGTTACGGTTCTTGTGCACTGCACACCTACTCAATGAGATCTATCTACCTACAGTCTTTCTGAAAGACCGTCGGCCCGCCCTGACCGGTAAAAATCAGAAGGTCCGATAAAAATATATGTTTTGACGGCCCGACGGTCCGGTAAAAATTAAGGATTTATAAAAACCTTACATTCAACATTTTGCAAAGGCCGATCATTTACCTACATTCAAAACAAATCAAAATGTTGTCATTACACAATATAAGCTCGTGCAATGCTTGTCAACTGTTATGCATTCTCATAATGCAAACTTTAATGTAACAACGTAAGATAAAAATATCCGACAACTAGTACAAGTAAAAGTCAATAAGCGGCCATGTAAATTACATAAGCGGCCCAGATGTAAAAGGTCAACCGCTATTAGTTTGTTTACACAGATGAAAGCGTCAGTGAATTAATTGGAACAATTTACGTCTTTAATCCACAGACTTAGAGAAATGTTAAATTACATGTGTGCTCAACTGGTGTTTAGCTATGAAAGATCGTCCAAGATGTTGACAAAAATTAAACTATACTGTGAAGGTACCAAAATCATTGAACAATTAATCTGTCAACTTCACTAAATTACCGATATATATAATTCTGTTTACATATGCCAGACTTTTGCTGAAATTTACCCTCTCATTTTGCTGTATGAAATTAAAGTTTAAATAGCAAAATCCATTGAATACATGTATAACAATATTTATGTTTACATTTTGATTGTGGTGAAAAAAGATAACTTCACTTCGTTGATAATACAATTTTCTTTTTGTACACAAATTTTTTGACTGCTGACACTCAAATGACTCAAAATGCTATACCAATCAGGTTTTTTTCGGTCCAGTAAAATCATGTTTGGTCCAGTAAAAATTTTCAGTTTACAGGACCTACTGTCCAGTAAAACTCAGAAGTCTTTCGCATAGACTGTACCTACAAAGTTTCATGTTGATACCTCTTGTTGTTTCAAAGTTAAGTCCCGGACAAGAAAAGGGGATGGACGGACGGACAAGGCGGCGACTATATGCTCACCCGAAATTTTTCGGGGAGCATAAAAATAGTCCAGGCCTTTCATATATGGTACTGTTTTGTCTCTAACATAATACAGAATTTTCTAACCGTTGAAAACTATTTGCGCTTCAAGATAATCCTGTGTTTTAGGAAGAAAATTTATTGGTATATAATAAATGCTGTCATTGACATTTCTTATGCTTATATTTATTATATGTATTTCTTGCAATCCTATTTATAGCTACAAATTCTATGAATTAAAATAGAAAATGAAGGTAGCATGCAGACGGTGTTGATATTGTGTGATAAAAATTTAAAGATCATTGGAAATCATCCCAGTAACCGAATACTCTAAATGACCGAGTACTCGAGTATTGATTTTAGTAATTGTTGCCATCCCTAAAAAAATAAAGTACTTGACAAGATCAACTAACATCTAAATAAAAAACTTTGAAAACAGAATTAATTATTTTGAAAAATTCACTCTGAGCTGTATTATTTAAAATGGGTGTTCAAACACATTGAAAACATTGATAATTCATTTCATGTTCTTGGTGATGAAGTGGTGCCTCAATATAGTTATCACTGCAATCTATCTTCCCTCATAACTCCTACTATTACTGTATCTGTCAAACAAGCATCTCTGTTTTCTGAAATAGAGTTTGAAAAAGTTTATTGCTGACCGAGATATTCCATACTTGTATGTTAACTTTTTTTCAGCATCTTTCTGTTAGAATTACTCTGATTTATAAAGGTATAAAACCAAAAAATGCGCGACCAATGCCAGAGCTCAACCCCTCTGATCAGATTTCACAAACGAGCATCTGAGTAGAACCACCGCCTTTTTTAAAAGCTAGCTGGATTGCTTTCTCACATTAAAGAATCCATATTAAATATAATAGAACATTGATAATTGCTACACAGTCTCTTTGTAAACATAAAATAAGCATGTTTTGTGTTTACATAAAGTAGCTATGTAATGTTAAAACACCACATGCTATAGTTGGTCACAATATAAAATATATAGTGTTGTTAGGAAACTGACAGTTTTTTTTAAGAAGGACCAATTTTTTTTTTGTCTCGTAAGAAGGAACATGGCTTCCAATGCATAGTTAATTCATTCAAATTAGACATATTCAAAAAGAATTGCATAGAATTCAATACATTTTCATGATTAAAATATTTTACTGATGAGCATAGTATATCTTTAAAGGTAAGTGGTTTAGGTGCATTTCTTTGACTATGGTCACCCCAATTAAATCTATTTATTTGCTTAGTAACACAACTTTTTAAAGTCATATAAATTTGTAAATGTGAGTGATTCTGATAATCTATATACAGCTAAGTCAAGATGAGATGATTAGGTTTTACTGACTGCTTACTACATGAAGTCACTATTTCAATGTCAAATGCCTTGAGGTGAAAGGAATGAAAACTTGAATTTCAAAATACAATTTAAGTTAATTACATGTCACAAATGAGCCGTGCCATGACAAAACCAACATAATGGGTTTGCGACCAGGTTAGTCTGATCAGGATCCATGCTGTTCGCTTACAAACCTTATTACAAGTAGAGAAACTGATAGCGAACAGTATGGATCCTGATCAGACTGGGCGGATGCCCATTATGTTGGTTTTGTCATGACACGGCTAAAACGTTTTTGCTATCGACTTTTGTTCCTAAATTAACAACAGAATGCATAATGAAAAGATATTGAAATAATTAATATACAATTGGCTCTTAGTGCCAAGCTTACTGATTTTAAATAAGCCTTGAGCCCTGTGTTGGCCTTTAAACATGTCAAACATTTAGAAAGTATTTATTAAGGAAAAGTGTGTACAAATAATCATGTACCTCTTCATTATATGCCCATGACATTGAAAAAACATTGTGTCATCTGTTTACTTCAAGGTTAGTCACATTGACAGTATCACATTTTAGACTTTATCTCTCTTGATTCCATTCATAAAAAGCATTCTCAAAATGGGTCCTCTTAATTTCACATTCATCAATCTGACAAAAACCTCCTGGAAAAGAAGTTAGAAACATATGCCACTAATTATGTCAGTTAATGTCAAATAAATACTTTGAGAAACTATTTGGTCAAAATTGTAAATGTACAAAGATTTTCAAACCAAATATATATATAACAATGAACATTTCCTTTTTAACTTTCTAACATATATAATGTATGGTCTTACTTACTTGAAGAAAATGTTTGCCCGTGTGACCGAAAAGGGATTAAGGACCATTACTATTGTTTTTCCTTTTGTTTATTAAAGGGCCATGGCCCCATATTCTATTGTTATGGAATGAATTCTATTGTTCTCTTTTGTTATGCTACAGTAAGATGGATATATATATCAAAGTCAGAAAAAAGCTAACATGTTTTTACCTTAATGGCCTGTATAATTATGTTTCACAGCTTCTCAGCAAACAACCAACTGAGCCACAATTGAAATCTAACAAACAAGCCTTTATTCACAAACCTGAAATAAAAACTTTTCCTAATCAATACAATAGTTCTTTTAATTTATTACATACTTCATTGAAACATTAAGAAATATTGATAAAGTAAAATGCTCATTTTCATTTCCTGTATTTTCAATGTAATTATTCATTTTTCATTGCGTATTTTCACAAGTGTCTCCTAAATTTAGCCTATACATCAAAAAAAAACTTGAATAGAAAATAGAACAGTTTCCACCTGTAGTTTGGAACCCACTAACTGAATTCACTTTTATATCAATATTATGCAGTCTTAAACTTATTTCACTAGTAAGTCAAATGATTTATTATCTCAAACAATGTAATTACATGTAGTATAAGTTTTATGGAAATAATGTGGTTAATCACTTGCAGTTAATCAAGGCTTGACAAATCCACTTGTCCGCTCATAAATGATAAATACGAGTAAAAATGACTCTGGACAAGTTAATCTCCCAAAAATGCCCGTCCTGCAGGACATGTGAAATTTCTAGCATAAATTAATCAAATTTCAATTCAATTCTTTTGAAACCATTTTTCAAGTTTTACTAGTAAGACAGAGCACAAAATAATTCCCGTGTGTTTGATGGGCAAAACTGATGTTGATTTGTTGAATGCAACGCTTAATTCTGTCCGATTCTATTTTGTAAAAACTTACTAAAAGCCCGTGCGGCGATTCCAGTATGTTCCACAAATTTTTTTTAAAATGTCACAATGCAATATTCGGCAAATGTTTAGCCAGAAAGAAGTTAGTTAAACAGTGTCTTCAAAAAAGAAAAATTGTCTTCAAAAAAGAAAAATGAGTCAGAACATGTAGGAAATATATATTTTTTAAGCATTGTTGTTGTTGTTGTTTTTCGTTTTTCAATCCCTGATATATTATTTTGTAGTATTTGTAACTATTATCTATTCTATTTGTAATAGAACAGCATTTTTCCCTTATAAAACTATTTACGTTCCCAATAAAAAAAGACAGCAAATTTTCAAATGTTTTATTTTTAAAGTCCCAAAATTACTGTCAAAATTCCCATCCAAAATTGGCATATATAAAATGGATGATTTCATATTGATAAGTGATATGTGATAAAAACCAAGTACAACTACATCTGACAGAGCAATATTTGTACCTAGTTCATTTTTATACTTCCGAACATTATTTATGTACATGTACTCATTTTTTTCACTCCAATAGGAAATCAATATATTATGCATGGTTTAACTTTAAATGTGTATAAATATTATGCATAATTCTCATGTCTCCCTGGATAAAATTCAAAATTAACCATGTGGCATGAATACCTGTCAGTTATGTAGTATCAATTTGAGTCAAAACGCATTTTTCAAAAAAAAATTGTACTGGTAGCGTATAGATAATAGTTATCCAGAACTAAGCAAATGTCAGGGTTTTTCGATGCTAATCCCCAGTGTAAATATAATTATAACCTTACTCAAATTTCTTAAAATGAGGGGTGAAGTGTCTGCAAAAAAGGGCCTAGGGTGAAGTGTCTGTGGGGTGAAGTGTCTGTAAGCCGAGGTGATGGACAAGGCAAGACATGTCGATTTTTTGTAGCTTATTATGAAGTTGCAGTACAATGAGAGACTGGCACTACTTGTATATTTTTTATTTAAAAAAGCTGTAAGGTAAGCATCAACAATATGTATACGCTAGATGTAAATAACTCACCTCCAAAAAATATATAAAAAAAATGGGTCAAAAATGTCTTGGTAGGAAATGGTTTGAGGGAGGACATTCAAGGGAAGGAACTGCTAAACTTAAAATTTGATAAGGTCAATTCAGTACCAAAAAGCTTTACCCGATAATGGCCGATTGTGAAGAAAATTTGTAAAAAATAGAGCTTTTAATTGCAACTTGTATATCAACGTTATGAAATATAAACAATGAACATCAGTCATCTTGAATAACGTTGTATTGAAAGTCATATCCGCGGATATGACTCATATCCGGTATTAAGTCAAACTCTTGTATTTTTTGTAAGCAACCAGAATCGCCAACGATTTCGCCACTGATAAATGGATAAATGCAAAACAAGCAAAGTTATTCAACAGTTAGGTAAATGGGAGATAAGGTTTTTGTAATATAAAACTTACAACTCGTTTTAACACGTGGAACTTCTATATAAACTTCTCAATCTTTCACGGATGAACTTGTAAACAATGGCGATTGCGGAAAAATGACGTTAGGGCGAAAATAGTTCGTATTCATACGCATGCATTGTTTTTCTTAAATTTACACTTATGAAGCATTAGGCCCTATAAGCTTTAAAGTTAGCTGATCTGAAATCCGTATTCCATTACTTGCTAAATTTTTGAGTTCTATGACACTTAATTAACTTGTGACTACATGTAATTTGTACTATATTTATGCAAGTACTTTGGCTATGATCGACCGCTGGCGTAGTAATATTAAAATCGCGTAAAGCAAAAATATACATACAATTTTAAAAGACGATTGCTAAATTTAGTACAAAATTGGCCAGTCAATTTTAAAATAGATAGGGAATTTTGGAGTTACTGCGAAGTTTTGGAACTATTTTGCTTAGCGTAGGTAGCTGACTATTTGTGGTCATATCATAGTAAATCTGAATTTGTCGTTATTCCATTGGGGGCGCATTGCGCATGCGCCCCCAAAAAATCAGAATGTACGAAAACGAGGTTTTTTTCGGGGTTGCATGAAACAAAATTTAAGTTTTTCACTACGGTTTCTAGGAAGGTATATTTTTGATACGTTTAACTACGCTATGGACGTCTGTCCATAGACTGGCTTTCAGAAATGTAAAAATTCGATACGTTTTCTTACGCTTTGGCCGTCCTACGGGTACAGTGGATGGCTGTCGAAAGGATATATTTAAAAAAAACTTTTATAGCAAACTAACTAGAGAAAAAATAATCAAATATATAAAATATATAATTCTGAAATATATATGCTATTTCGCGGTATAGATGGATACCGAAAATAAGCTATTTTCGCGGAAATAAGATCGCGGCTACGAAAATAAGATTTATTTTTTAAATAGTGCATTTATCTGTTGAAATAATTATGTTAAATATATATTTATGCATTTATTGAATGATTTTACAGCAAATTAAAATTTCAGAACCAAACAAATATATTTATAAAAAGTGAAGTTTGAGCCGAAAATACTATCGTACGAAAATAGCTCAAATTGCAGTGTAAAGCGAAAATAAGATCAAGTCTACGAAAATAAGATTTATTTTTGATAAAATGTATTGAAAACGCATTTTTGTTGTTATTAAATGATTTGTATGAATGAAATAACAAAGAATGAAGTATTTTGTTATGAAAAATTAGACATTTGTGCGGCATATATGGTATTTTCCCAAATAGTATAGAAAGAAGGCATGCGAAAATAACCCAAGATGGCAATTACTAAGAAAAGATCATTTATTACATGCTTTTCGGTGGTTTATAGAAATATATCAGTGATATAAAACTGGTTATCTCACTGTTTGAAACAGTAAAATTACCATTTTGATAATTTCACTGTTTTAAATTTAAGCCCCTTACGTTGTTTTAGTGAAATACCAGCGTGCACAGTACTGGGTACCAACTTAATGACGTGACGACGTAAATGACGTCACGTTGTATTATTATTTGGCGCGCTTTTCATTCAGTATTAGGTTTAATGTCTTTTTTAAACGTTTCTTTGCATATAATAAAAAAGAAAATTTGTTTAGTTTAGTTTAAGATTGAAATATATTTCACCTTATGAACACAAAAAGTTCATATTTCACTCGTGGCTGCGCCACTCGTGAAATATACCTTTTGGTGCTCACTCGGTGAAATATATTCCGATCTTGCACTGAACTAAACAAATATCCTCTATAACTTATAAAATTGTATTACTTTCAAATAAGAATTGAATTAAATCTTTCTCTTATAAGACAAGAAAAGGTAGTGGTGAAAAAGTATCAAAATAAAAGCAAGAATTAGCTAGTGCGAAAATAAACCAGAAACAACGACTACAAGAATTAAGATCTACTGCATATAGAATATGTACGAAAATTTAAAATCTATACTGTACAGTACTCTACGAAAATAAAATCCGTAAGTATGAAAATTATGTACATACGAAAATAAGACCTGTTAGTAAATAATACCTGTATTGAAAATAATATATGTATGAAAATACTACATGTTACGAAAATAAGGACCCAATTGATGTTCTATACGAAAATAAGATCCGTTATAACAATTAAATCCGTATATATCAATTGATATTAGTACGAAAATAAGATCTAATTGAAAATATGATCTATGCCAAAACATACGAAAATGAGCTTTGTTAAAAAATAATACCTGTATGAAAATACTATAGCATAATGTGCGAAAAATAAGATCTGTAAAAACAATTACTGCACGGAATTGATATATCTGCACGAAAATAAGATCTACTCGTATACGAAAAGATAAGATCTCTGATAAAAATAAAATCTGTATGAAAATTATGTTTTCGACTAAGATTTTTACAAATATTTTTATTATAAGATCTGTGAATATTAAATTTGCAATACGAAAATTTGGAATACGAAAAATAAGATCTATACGAAAATAATTACAAATGTATTAGGTATAATATCTTGTTTCAGAATGATACGAAAAAGAGATCAAAATCTGTAAACAATAAGATATCTATATGAAAATAATATATCAATATGGAAAAATGATTTTTACCAATATTAAAATAATTTGAAAAAACGTGTAGATGCTGATATGAAAATAATATCTTTTTTTAAGGTAAAAGAAAAGTATATTAAGTAAAAGAAATAGAGGATATTTGTTTGTTTGTGTGTAAGATGAAATTTTTATTTCATCGAGTGGGCTTTAAAAACAGTATTCTCACAGTGCGCCGAATACTGTTTTTAAAGTTCACGAGAAAATAATATCACTGTCATTTAATGTTGATTGTCGGACTTATTTTTCAGCTCAAGACTTCTTGTTTTTAATGAGAAATTCGAAATGAGGCTCTCAATGGGGAAACAGATTTTAATATTTATGTTAATATTATGGAAATTTCGTTTAAACTTGTTTTTTAGCATAAAATAAAAAGAAAATTTGTTTGTTTGTTGTGTAAGATGTAATTTTATTTCACATCTGTCAACACTTATTTTTTGTCTGTTACAATCCTCAAATAAGTTTTCTTTCTTTTTATAAAGGTGAATGACTAACAAATCCAAATAATATCCCTCTGAATCTTACACAATTATTTTCCTCCCATGAAATACACAACTTTAAAAAATGGTTGGACTTTTTCTCCTACAAGAATTGTTTGTTTTTATTATTAAAACAAGCGATCATTCATATTTTTTTAATAAAATGAATAAATATCGCCGTCATTTAACCTTGATTGGCGGACTTATTTTTCAGGTCAAGACTTTTTGTTTTTAATGTGAAATTCCGTCTAAATGGGGCTCTCAATGGGGGAAACAAATTTTAATATTAACGTTAAAATTATGGAAAATTCGTTTTAACTTATTTTTAAGCATAAAATAAAAAGAAAATTTGTCTGTTTGTTGTGTAAGATGTAATTTTATTTCATCTCGTGAACTTTAAAAACAGTATTCTCACTCGTGGCTACCCCCCTCGTGACAATACTGTTTTTAAAGCCCACTCGATGAAATAAAATTTCATCTTACACACAAACAAACAAATATCCTCTATATATCAGTGATATAAAACTGGTAATTTCACTGTTTGAAACAGTGAAATTACCACTTTGATAATTTCACTGTTTTGAATTTAAGCCCCTTACGTTGTTTCAGTGAAATACCAGCGTGCACAGTACTGGGTACCAACTTAATGACGTGACGTCGTAAATGACGTCACGTTTGTGTATTATCATTTGGCGCGCTTTTCACTCAGTATTAGGTTAAAATGTCTTTTAAAAACGTTTCTTTGCATGTAATAAAAAGAAAATTTGTTTAGTGTTGTTGCAAAATCGAAATATTATATCACCTTGTGAACACCGTCAAAAGTTCATATTTCACTCGTGGCTGCGCCACTCGTGAAATATAACTTTTGGTGCTCACTCGGTGAAATATATTCCGATCTTACACTGAACTAAACAAATATCCTCTATAACATATACATGCTCAGTGCGTTAAACGTAGCCTGTGTAGGTGTGACGTAAAATATAAAAACAAACAAACTTCAGTGTTGTTAGCACATAGACCGCGGTGCCATTTAAAAAAAAACGATATTATACTAGTAACACTTTGACTTATTTTGCCGCTATATATTAAACATAGCGTTAAAGCGTGCTAATGTTAGGCGTTACACTATAGGTGCGTCATTATTTTCATATGTATTTTTTTGATAGCTGATATCAATACTCATTCTTTCATATATTGCTATCAAATCCACAAAGCAGTCCAAATTGTTCAACACCAGAAAACTACATTTGAACTTACACTTTTTATCATCACAGCTGACTTCAACTGGTATTTCTTCAAAACTCAATAAATTCATGACGCATTGGCTACGAAACGCCTTACCTGATGGAATGATCCAAATATTAAGAACAATTTAAGTGTGAAATAAAAAAAAACAAAAAAACAAACAATAAAAGTGTTTTAAAAACACTGTTCATGTTAAACAGTTCAATAAAAACAATGCAAGCCAAATCAATAAATGTGGAATCAAAAATATGAGAGAAACAACATAAGCAAAGAAAACAATTAAACAGTGTCTACATGAAATAAACTGATGGCAGACAAATTTGAACTATCAACACCAAACACCAGGACCATTTATAGTAGTTGGTGAGCAAACAAATTTATCAAAAGCTTGGGAACAATACGGAGAACGATTTGAAATATGTATCCATGAATTATCTGACACCCATTCGAAGTTAATGTTAAACAATAAAGATGATTTAGTCGACGAAGTAGAAGTAAACAAATTGCGCTCTAAATCAAGAAGACAAGCACAGCCTCGATTTTCGAATCAATCAAGACCACAACAGCACCAACATAACCATCATCAACAAAGGAAGAAATATGACATTAGCACAGCAAAGTGTTACTAACGGATATCGGACATTATGGTAAACAGTGTAAAAAGTCTGTGTTTCTTAGAGAAAGATAATTTTGATGGATATAGTAGTGAGAAAATATACGCCATTTCTGGTAAGAATGCTGCCACTCTCCAAATTGTCCTTGAAAATAAAAAAGTTGATGTTTTCATTGATAGTGAGTATTGGCCCCTTGCCGCCTGGAAAAATTCATTCTCTTGAACCAGCACAAATTAAATAAGGACAAAAGCAAACAACAGAATCTATTTTGTATGAATATAATGATAGATTTCAAGGATTGGGAAGAATTAAAGATTTTAAATTGAAACTTTATATAGATGAATCTGTTAAGCCAGTAGCACAAAATGTCAGAATTCCATATAAAATGAAAAAAAAAGTTGAGATAAAGATAGACGAGTTAGAAAAACATGATATTATTGAAAAGGTAGAGGGTCCGACTCCCTGGGTGTCCAATTTAGTTCCCATCCCAAAACAAAAAAAAGCTATATTGAGGGAAAGATTTCCTATGCCAAAAATAGAGGAGGTTTTGCTGCAGATGAATGGATCTGTAATATTTTCAAAATTAGATCTAAAACAATATTTTCATCAGAAAGAACTAGATGAAAAATCAAGATATATTACCACTTTTGTATGTCACAAGGGTCACAAGTATTAAATTTAGGTATTAACATGGCCCAAGAAACACACCAGAGAATCATTCAGCAATTGCTTCAATTGCCAAAATATTGCTAATGACATAATTATTTTTATCACATAAACCGCAGGAGTGTAATAAAGCCATTTTATAAAAACGATATTACACTAGCGTAATAACACTTTGACGTGACAACATTTGCGCTTTATAGAAACACAGCGTTAAAGCGCGCTAAATGTTTAGTGTTACACTATTAGGCGCGTCATTGAAAAAAATTATCATTTTAAAGTTTACTGTTCTTATTTTACATATGTGATAAATAAGAATTATTTATATTCTGAATAAAACAATATTATGCTCTCCAGAGGCTCGCAGAATATGTTTATTCAACCGTTCAATAAAAATTTAGTATTAAACTACACTCATTAAATATCCTCTATATGCAGACGATACACGAAAAAGCCCTTGTCTTACAAAGGTTGCGTGAAAATAATCTGACTCTGAACCGTGACAAATGTGAGTTTTGTATAACTGAACTTAAGTGCAGTCCTAGATGCCGAACCTGGTTTCATTCTGTTCAAAATTCATCCAAAAGTATGCCACCCTTGCGAAAATTAACAAGAAAGAAAGAACCCTGGGTCTGGGGAAATGACCAGCATGGAAGCTTCGAAAAACTCAAACAATGTCTCATAAGTGCTATTATAATGTCCTATTATAAACATTTTGGATGGATCTCCTGTTGGAGTAGGGGGAGTTCTTGAGCAAAAACAAAAAGATGGTACATTTATACCAATAGCGTATGCAAGTCGTATCTTGTCTGATGTAGAAAGGCGTTACGTAAAGTCAAGCTGAGGGCGAGACCTTAGCAGTTGTGTATATGGTACTCAGATTTCATGTTTATCTATGGGGAATTAATTTCACAGTCTTGTCTGACTGTAGATCCCTTGAGAAAATTTTCACTCGAAGGCATGAATTAATCCCAAGAATATTAAACTTGGCTTTAAAAGTACAGCTATTTTCCTTTCAAGTACAATTTCTACAAGGTTTTCTGAATCGGGCAGATATTTTGTCGAGAAAACCAATTAGGGAAACAGAACATTATGTGCATCTTGTTACAAATTGTTCTGTCCCAATAGCTGTAACCTTAGATGAACTTCAAGAATGTTCACAAAGTGACCAAGTCAAGTACTTGTCTAGAGAAAAATAAATGGGGAAAAATCGCAGCAATTTAAACCCTATTACCATGTCAGACATTATCTTTCGGTCAAAGACCGAAAGGTAATAATAAATTCTGCATTCCAGAGCATTTACAAGAAAAGCATTGATGCAAAGCATCAAAGGGCGTCCAAGCAAGAAATGCCAGCAAGTGAAGATGAACTAGTAGACATATGAAGACAAGATATTCTTATAAACTTTTCAATGGTAAATTGGTTTTTACCAGAATTGTATATCACTTATGAATGAGCGGACGAAAGACATTGTTCATTATGAACTTTGGTAGGCATGCTAGAGATTAGAAAAATACTTGGTTTTTTTTTTCCACATGAACTTGCAATTTTATCAATACAATGTATAAACGATAATATCAAAAATATACGGGTCAATGATATTCAAAATATACTCCCCATATGGTATAAGATTATTTATACTATATAGGGGGTATTTTTGGATAGTATCATTAATATTGGAGATTTGATAGAATTTTAAGTTCATGTGGTATTTTCTTTGGAAAATACAAAAAAGTAGGCAAAATCAATTTTACATTTTAGAAATAATAAAATACATATATAATAATTATTATGTTATTTTTTATGGTCATAAATGTAATATCGTGATTATTAATAGCAACGGATATATACAATCATTTAAAATCCATTTGTGTAAGGCATGATCAACACTACACTTGTCCCTTATTATGTTATTGCTATTAGCGAAGACCCCATCTTAAGGTATCTGTTTACACTAAGTCAAAATATGACACTGGTTATATTACCATGTTGATCATGTTGAGCATAATTGTTTTACATAATTGTAATATCTATTCTATATTGTTTTTTTTACATATTTTATTAATATTGTTTTCTTAACAGTAAGCATTAAACAGTCGCTGTAAGCATTTAGCAGTTTAAAGTAAGCAGTTGACAGTAGGCAGTTGACAGTAAACAGTAGGCTGTCGTTTATGGAATGATAAATGCCTAAATGATAAATGCCTACTGCTACACCTGTCTAATACCCGATTAATTGCCAGAAAGTAAATGTTGACTTTTTATGTCCTTCTTTCAAAGTGTTGATCAAGTGTATCATTTATGAAGACTTTGACTGAAACCTTGGAACTTGTTACATAAGCAGAAAAATAAGTATATATCTTTGCAGGCATCTGGAACTTTTAAACTTTATAGAAATGTTATCAAACCAAATTTACAATTTTTTTCTGTCATTAAATCTAGTTCGGTAATTTTGAGTTACCAAATATAGAAATCTAACATGTTACATATCCCTGTTGAAGCTTAGATACATCTAACATATAACATGTGTATTATATGTTATTTTGGTTTTGGAGTGATATATGTGGATATATTACCTGTCAAGATTTATATCACCCGAGCCGTTAGGCGAGGGTGATATTTGATCTTGGCAGGTATATCCACATATATCACTCCAAAACCAAAATAATAATTTTATTACCCTTCCCGTGCCGAGTTAAGACGATTTTAAAATAAATCATTGCTACTTCAAATGAAACGTCGAAATAAGATTCCCTTTAGGATACCCCTTCACCATAACATGACGTCACATAAATACATGACGTATTTTCTTTCGAACATAACGGATGTAAACAAGAGAAAAGGAGTAGTCTGTTGAACGCACTTTTTTGGAATTAATATCAAGCTTTCACAAGGTCATATTTGTTTCCTATACTGACGAGAATATGTATCATTACTCTATTTTGGTAAATATTTATCATTTGATAGTTTAAAAAATTATTTATAAAATCGGAATTTATATCGCGTAAAATCAAACCGTACGCGCATCGCACGGCGCATGTTGTTTTCAACGTGGGGTACCAATCGGGGAAATTTAATGTGTATATTACCCGTCTGGCTCGGTTATATCAATTTCTTTCGGGTGATCAATATCCAATCAAAAAGGCGGAAAAAATCTGGAAGGGTAATAATATGTATTATGTATTATGTATATTATGTTCAATGATATTGACCCTACCCTATAACTATAGAGCTTAGTGATATTTTTAAACGGAGGCCTTTAAATGTCACGAACGTCTTTGTTTTTACATTTAAATCACAACGGTCAGTTTTAAGTTCGCATTTTGAAAGTGGAAATGCTATGATGTTTTGTTAAAAAATAATCTAGGTAATGGTTCTAAAAACAAGATGTATAGATTTTCAGAAAAAAATATATATACCAGTCACGTCTCGGATAACCAGTACTTCATTTTGATAAACATTAAACGTACTGGGAGAATATACACACATCATGGTCCAAATCATACATGGATCCGTTTAGTTATATCTAACAAAGTTAATGCTTGTTCTGGTGATTGTAGACCGTTCATTCTACAAAGCCTTAGATTTGACTCAAGAAAATGTTACTTTAGTAGGCGTAAAAAAAGCATGATGAGTAACATGTCAATTATTGTGTTATAATTGGAAAGTCGATGCATAATAAAATCATTGAAAGATCTTTGGGCATTATTAATACAAAGTGTTTAGTATTTGTTTATCGATATGATGAACTGTGGTATTCAAATTTGTATAATGTAATGCCTTCCGCATGTAATTTCTTAGTTTTTGCAGTATTGCCTGTGTTACTTTCTGATTTTATAATTTATGATAAAGGCATTAAAACCACATGCTAGAAAACAGATTAATCATTAATCTTTTTATTTAGTCTTTAGTCTTTTTATTTCATTGCCTTAAGAAAAGAGTGTTAACTTGTTAACTTGTAAAGCTGTTTTGAAAAAAATATTCAGTTAACTTGCCAAATATTGGAGCTTCAGATGTATTTCTTATGGAGCTAATAATAAAACGTAATCTTCATCTTCCTAATACATACTTTTCGCGATCATTTCCATTTAAAATTGATGGATTAAGACACTGTTTAACCTATTTCCCGATATACACGCCTGCTAACGCCTTTTTCACCCCCTTTTTTGTTGTCTCAAATGGTGAAAAAATGCCTGATTTAGGCCCCCAACACTTGTTTTTGTTTGAGAAATGTTGTTTAAAAAAGTGACCACATTTTTGGCGCGGCCCCAACCAAAAGATACATCAGGGGGTTGCCAGAAGGGGGCACAAGCAAGTTTTGGACTTTTGAGAGGCTAAAAATGACCCCAGATCAATCATAAGGTAACGTGTAACCAACTTAAAAATGCTTCATATCATATCATAGAAGCTCAACACTATCACGATGTCTTAGAACTGTTTACCATTGTCTTGTCAATTGAACTTGTCAAACCTCTAGAACCCTGATAGAAATAGTAATGACTTTCATTGGATGATTCTGGCAAATACGAAGGCAGAATGTAATTGCAAAAAGAAATAGAAAAAATAACCAACCTAAAAATTCACTTTTAAGATAACAAGATAATTATAAAAGACAAACACGTCAAAAAAAAATATTGTAACATTAACATTTTGTCTATCAGAAATTTTTAAGTAAATTTAAATACACGTAGTTAAGAATCTATTATTTCTCATAGTTTTTGCACAGTTGAATTTAAAGAAGAGAATAACGATGGCTATTCATAAAAGTAAAATAAGCTGGTCCAAACTGTAATTTATCACTTCATGTTTGCACTCTTTATGTTATGAAACAATTTGAATACAGCCAAGTTTGTCTTTGTTTATGCTTTCAGAAGGAAGCCGATTTAAACTCGCCTTTAAGATCCAATACATTTATGTAGTCTTTTCCTCTTCCACTGTAATTTCAATATTTTGTACTAGAATAAAATTGATTCTACACTGAACAATTGATCACCCTGAGTTTTCGCTTATACATGAAAAAGAATAATACTAATAGATCCGACTTTTATTTTATTTCGAAGAGAATGAACACATTGAGAATAATAACATTATAGCATTTTAATAATACTTTATCGATATTTTTAAAGAAATATTTTTATGACCAGCCACTCACCTGTCTGATTGAGGCTCCAGCATTCAACATTCCAACTGCTACGGCACGATCCTGCATCGACATTCGTGCCATGTTTTATGTTTTTTCACTTAAAAAGTTAACAAGGATTTGTGCAATGTAAAATTTAATACTCACCACGCTCTGCACGAACATTTCGTGCCAAAATGTGTAAACCGCGCCCTGTCTCCCGCGCGAGTACATGAAACCGTATTAAATTATTTTTCTTTCCACAAATCGGTAGAAAATGACACAAAAATCAACTCTGCAAAATTTTTTAAGGATCTATTGACCCGTTATAAAATAATCAAAATTTAAAAAGTGATCGGTTAGAACTTTTGTTAAGTGTATAATTAACCTTCAAATCACATATCTTTGCATCATAGTGCAATCAACTTAACAAAATTGCATAGCATCTATTAGGAATAGCACATTTATAAGCTATAACTAACAGCCAATGAAAACTGAACCAAAATGATCTCGTAAATGAACTCACATTTTTGATTATGAGATTATGATTATGTTTAGCCTAAATTTCACCAGTGATTTCACCAGTATATTACAGATATTCTTCTAGATATGTATGACACTGTCACATTTGATTAATAAGCTATGAAATTCTAAATAAAATAAGGGAGTGTTGACATTATGGTCCAGATCTCCGCCTCTCAACCGAGGAATAGTGGTGGGCTCAGGCCCGTCCATGTTGATTGTTGAACACAGATTATTTGTGAATAAGTTATTATTAAGTTGATTTACCCTAAAATGAGTCCTATATTTGACAATTTATCAATCACCTGTGCAAGAGGCACGTGGAACCATTTCATAACATAATCAATGCAGTGTGCAATGGTGGGACATACACAAGTCATTGCAATGAATTCGAAATTACAAATTATTAGGCTTAATTATAAATAATCCTTTTTAATTTACTTACCATTGTTTTCCCAGCAGAATTTTTCAACAAAATGGCGGGTGCACATGTGTGTACATTCGGAATACTTCTATTTGATCCATACATAGACTTAGACTGTCAATAAGCAGTTAGCAGTAGGCAGTGAGCAGCAGGCTGTCCAGTTAGTAGTGAGCAGTAAGCTGTCGTTTATGGAATTCCGTAATGTACTACAATATGATTAATAAAAAAACGTAGAGCGCGAGTAATAGAGCGCGATTAATTGACGGAAGATTATTTCATTTGAATATGTAGTTCGCTAATCGGAACGATCGGCTATTATGACCGACTAAAAGGCCCGAGAAGTTGCAATTGCCCTTTCACAAAATCTGATTTCATTCCATAAGAGGCGCCGCGCTTCGGCGCGGACGCCAACAATCCCGTGTACTTCAATCCGCCCACTCATCTTACATGGGAATACAGAAAACAAAAAAGCTAATTAGAGGAAATGCATGTCAGATTGTGTCTCAAACCCCGCAAGAACCTCCTGTGGTAATGACATCTTCCCCCTGGAAAGAACTAAGCATAGATTTTATGGGTCCAATAAATAATGAGAACCTGTTGGTTCTGATAGATTATTACACTAGGTCCTTTAGTTGCAATTCGTAAGTCAACCACAAGTAAGTCAATCATAAATCAGTTTAGTAAATGGTTTGCAATGTTTGGATATCCCAGTTAAATTTGAACGGATAATGCACCAAAAAAGGACAAGGTTCACTAACGGTGCATTTTAGCCCTGTAATTTTATGAATTCAAAACCAATAAAAAAAATAAAATCAAGAAATGTAGATATACTGTGTCTGTGTACAGTGAATTTTATGCTACAATAACTGCTTGATTTCATGGTTGAACTTTATCCAAAAGATGTGTGCTTTCAAATTTTGCGGAAAAAAACTTTTAACTGCACCAACAAAGTAAACTTGTTCAAGAAAATACTTATTATAAGTCAGGAACTGTTTAAAAGAATTCTGTAGATAATTAATAGGCATGATCACGGCTTTAGTTTCCATTTAACTGTGCTTCAAATTATGATTTGTTCTATAAATAGAAACAGGCAATTCTAAAAATAGTAACACACAATTCTATAGATAGAAACACGCAATTCTAAAAATAAAAACACGCAATTCTATAAATAGAAACACACAATTCTAAAAATAGAAACACGTAATTCTAAAAATAGTAACACGCAATTCTAGATATAGTAACACGCAATTCTATATATAGTAACACGCAATTCAATAAATAGTAACATGTAATTCTAAAAATAGTAACATGCAATTCTAAAAATAGTAACACGCAATTCTAAAAATAAAAACACGCAATTCTATAAATAGAAACACACAATTCTAAAAATAGAAACACGTAATTCTAAAAATAGTAACACGCAATTCTAGATATAGTAACACGCAATTCTATATATAGTAACACGCAATTCTATAAATAGTAACACGCAATTCAATAAATAGTAACATGTAATTCTAAAAATAGTAACATGCAATTCTAAAAATAGTAACACGCAATTCTATAAACAGAAACACGCAATTCTAAAAATAGTAACACGCAATTCTAAAAATAGTAACACGCAATTCTATAAATAGAAACACGCAATTCTATAAATAGTACAGCAATTCTAAAACTAGTAACACGCAATTCTATAAATAGAAACACGCAATTCTAAAAATAGAAACATGCAATTCTATAAAGAGAAACACTCAATTCTAAAAATGGTAACACACAATTCTATAAAAAGTAACACACAATTCAAAAAATAGTATCATGCAATTCTCAAAATAGAAACACGCAATTCTATAAATAGTAACATGCAATTCTATAAATAGAAACACGCAATTCTAAAAATAGAAACACGCAATTCTAAAAAAAGTAACACGCAATTCTAAAAAAAGTAACATGCAATTCTAAAAATAGAAACACACAATTCTAAAAAGAGTAACACGCAATTCTAAAAATAGTAACATGCAATTTTTATAAATAGTAACACGCAATTTCAAAAAATAGAAACAGGCAATTCTAAAAATAGTAATACGCAATTCTATAAATAGAAACACGCAATTCTAAAAATAGAAACACGCAATTCTAAAAACAGAAACACGCAATTTCTATGAATAGTAACACGCAATTCTATAAATAGTAACACGCAATTCTATAAATAGAAACACACAATTCTAAAAATTAATACACGCAATTCAAAAAATAGAAACACTCAATTCTAAAAATAGTAACAAGCAATTTCTATAAATAGTAACACGCAATTCTAAAAATAGTAATACGCAATTCTATAAATAGAAACACGCAATTCTATAAATAGTAACACGCAATTTTAAAAATAGAAACACGCAAATCTAAAAATAGAAACACGCAATTCTTAAAATAAAAACACCTAATTCTATAAATAGTAACACGCAATTTTAAAAATAGAAACACGCAAATCTAAAAATAGAAACACGCAATTCTATAAATAGTAACACACAATTCTAAAAATAGAAACATGCAATTCTAAAAATAAAACACCTAATTCTATAAATAGTAAAACGCAATTTTAAAAATAGAAACACGCAATTCTATAAATAGAAACACGCAATTCTATAAATAGTACAGCAATTCTAAAACTAGTAACACGCAATTCTATAAATAGAAACACGCAATTCTAAAAATAGAAACATGCAATTCTATAAATAGTAACATGCAATTCTAAAAATAGAAACACGCAATTCTAAAAAAAGTAACACGCAATTCTACAAAAAGTAACATGCAATTCTAAAAATAGAAACACGCAATTCTATAAATAGTAACACGCAATTCTATAAATAGAAACACACAATTCTAAAAATAGAAACACCTAATTCTATAAATAGTAACACGCAATTTTAAAAATAGAAACACGCAATTCTAAAAATAGAAATACGCAAGTCTAAAAATAGAAACACACAATTCTATATATAGTAACACGCAATTCTATAAATAGTAACACGCAATTTCTAAAAATAGAAACACCTAATTCTATAAATAGTAACACGCAATTTTAAAAATAGAAACACGCAGTTCTAAAAATAGAAACACGCAATTCTAAAAATAGAAATACGCAAGTCTATAAATAGAAACACGAAATTCTACAAATAGAAACACGCAATTCTAAAAATAGAAACACGCAATTCTAAAAATAGTAACACGCAATTTCTAAAAATAGAAACACCTAATTCTATAAATAGTAACACGCAATTTTAAAAATAGAAACACGCAATTCTAAAAATAGAAACACGCAATTGTTAAAGTAGAAATACGCAAGTCTATAAATAGAAACACGCAATTCTAAAAATAGTAACACGCAATTTCTAAAAATAGAAACACCTAATTCTATAAATAGTAACACGCAATTTTAAAAATAGAAACACGCAATTCTAAAAATAGAAACACGCAATTCTAAAAATAGTAACACGCAATTTCTAAAAATAGAAACACCTAATTCTATAAATAGTAACACGCAATTTTAAAAATAGAAACACGCAATTCTAAAAATAGAAACACGCAATTGTTAAAGTAGAAATACGCAAGTCTATAGAAACACGCAATTCTAAATAGAAACACGCAATTCTAAAAATAGAAACACAAAATTGTAAAAATAGAAACACGCAATTTCTATAAATAGTAACACGCAATTTTTAAAAATAGAAACACGCAATTCTAAAAATAGAAACACGCAATTATAAAAATAGTAACACGCAATTTCTAAAAATAGTAACATGCAATTATAAAAATAGAAACACACAATTCAATAAATAGAAAGACTAAATTCTAAAAATAGAAACACAAAATTCTAAAAATAGAAACACGCAATTCTTAAAATAGTAACACGCAATTTCTAAAAATAGTAACATGCAATTATAAAAATAGAAACACGCAATTATAAAAATAGAAACACGCAATTCTAAAAATAGAAACACGCAATTCTAAAAATAGTAACACGCAATTCTAAAAATAGAAACACGCAATTCTAAAAATAGAAACACGCAATTCTAAAAATAGAAACACGCAATTCTAAAAATAGAAACACGCAATTCTAAAAATAGAAACACGCAATTCTAAAAATAGAAACACGCAATTCTAAAAATAGAAACACGCAATTCTATAAATAGAAACATGCAATTCTAAAAATAGAAACACGCAATTCAATAAATAGAAACACGCAATTCTATAAATAGAAACACGCAATTCTAAAAATAGTAACACGCAATTCTATAAATAGTAACACGCAATTCTAAAAATAGTAACAAGCAATTTCTAAAAATAGAAACACCTACTTCTATAAATAGTAACACGCAATTCCTAAAAATAGAAACACCTAATTCTGTAAATAGTAACACGCAATTCTAAAAATAGAAATACGCAAGTCTAAAAATAGAAACACGAAATTCTAAAAATAGAAACACGCAATTCTAAAAATAGAAACACGTAATTCTATAAATAGTAACACACAATTCTAAAAATAGAAATACGCAATTCTAAAAATAGAAACACACATTTCTATAAATAGTTTTATGCAATTCTATAAATAGTAACACGCGATTCTATAAATAAAAGCACGCAATTCTAAAAATAGAAACATGCAATATACGTTGTTGTTGTTGTTGTTGTTGATGATGATGATGATTATAATGTTTAAGAAATAACAAACTCTATGTAAATTCGGTAGCGCTTTCAATGCTTTCTTCGCATATCTTCAAAATAAACAATAAAACAAAATTATAAACAAATGACGTAACGTCATGAAAAAAAGCGGGAACGTTAAATGATAACGTATTTCCCGGCAAACACAGTATGGTTATTTATACTGAAAAATTATAATATTACATAATCCGTACAATCTGGCAGTGAATTAATGACATTTATTAAAGGGAGGTAATAAAATTCACAAGTTAATGATTTTATGGCCACAAATTGTATGGTAATTAACAATTTTTACTCAATAAATATTGGTAAATAAACGAACAATTGGACTGAATAAAATCGCAATCGTTTCTTTCATAATTAAAAATGAAGAGATTGTAATAAATATGATGTACTTATATATATATACCTTGTTAAACGATTATTACCAATGAGCATTTAGCTGTGGTTTTAATAACTTGATTTAAAGTTTTTCTTTTTCTTCTCTAAAATTGTCACTTTCGATTAAAATCTTATATAGAGGGAAAATGCTAAATTTACCTCCTGAACAATTATGTAAATGTTTATTTACTTGTAACATTCTGAGTTCTTCAGTGTTTGTTTGTTGCCTATGTAAAGTCATACGTTTACATAATTCATTTTTTGTTTGGCCAATATAAAACTGTTTACAGTTGTCACAAATTATTGAATATATCACATTTTTTGAAACACAGTTCATACTTTGTTTTATTGCGACGGACGCGCCCTCAGGCGCGTTCAGAGCTAAGTCATCTACACATGGGATTTCGTCTGCTACAATCGCGCAAAGTGTCCTCAACCGATTAACAGCCCAAGAAATAGTACATGAATTTTATCCTTTAAAACTCCCATACTTTGTCGGGATATCTTAAAATCTTCCATATTTAGCCTTTTCAATTTCAAATTAAGTTATCCAAGTTAAAATATGAACGTAAATGATTGATAAAAACGTTGTAGTCCCGTAGTATTATTGCGCAATATGCAAATTACTGCCGAAACGATTTACCGCTGTCGAAAAAGTGGACAGCAAATTATACTATAATAAAGGTGTAAGCTCTGAGTTCCAAGAAATTATTAGTAAGAAATAAATATTTCTACATTATACAAAACATTTTTATTAACAAATCAAAAGTTTTTCGTGACTCTAGAATAACTCGCGCATTAATAAAAGAAGAACTATTTTCGTGACTCATACCGCGGGTTTAGCTGAATATTCAGCAGTTATTAATAAATTAGATACAGTACAATGGTTAGCATAAATATCTATTTTTGAAAATGCATGTAACAAGAGGGTTTTTCAACACTTTTCCACCATGTAGTCTTTCATGGTAATCTTTATTGAAGGAAGTTATAATATCAGTTCTACTTCCGATTCTTGTGGTTTGTTTACATATTTTTCTAGGTCACGATATGAGTTAACCTTCGCTATTCTAAAAATAGATTCTGCTGCACCTGTGCTGATTTTCGGACAGGCGATTAGTACATGTAATAAACCAGCGGATACTTACTTTGTTTACATGCAATACTTTTAGAAATTCTATACAATTGTAAGAAGCAAACAAGTTGAAAATGGAATTTAGTGTGAAAATGAAAAGGACAACTAAACACCGTAGTGCTTAAGTGACATTTAATTTAAAATAAAAACGATGTGCTCTGACCCTTGTAAATAAAAAAAATCTTAAAAAATACACTATTAATTGCTGATGATTTTAACCAAAAATATTTTTAATGAGACATATCCAAGAGAAATAAAAATACAAATGACTTATATTTTATTGTCTATATGCCCACTATGTTATAACACGAAGCAATTCTAAATTTAACATTCTCACATAAATATTGTAGATGTATTATGCTTGAAGTTTTTTGCATGGTTTTATTTTAGAAATATTTCGTTGACAGTTTTTTTTTTCTATTTACATATCATTTCTTGGAATAAATCGATAATGACACTGATTTACAAGTTTGACCAGAGTTTTTAGGCATAAATTTCATTCTGTATTTAAATGCTTGAAAGTAGAATATCTGAATTATATCTGATTGGGACACAAAATGTATTGCTCTACAAATCTCGAACTTGTATGGAACAAATTTTCTGTGTTATATATTTTGTCTTTTATTTTTGTTTTGTTTTTTTCTAAAAAAAAAGCCTAAATGTCTCTCCGGTTGCATGTCCGTCGCATTCAGTGCTGCAGCACTTTGATCTTAAATGTCTTACTGTTACAAAATTGTATTTCATTTCCTTCTATTAGAGAAGGACATGTCTTACACCTACTCCTGTTGCATTTAGAAACTGTTGTTACAGTATTATTTGTCATGTCGAACTTTGAAGAGGTTAAGATGTTTTGAAGATTTTTTGCTTGTCTTTTACTGTTTATAATGCGCTTCTTTTCTAAAACACTGTTCATCCTTTCACTTTTTCGTAACACATTCTCACAAGATCGAATTGCTTGGGAAATATTGGTATTTTTGGGATTAAATATATGTGATAACGTTGTACTTGTTGTTAGCTGTTATGTTTTCTTCAGTTTTGATGGGACCTTTCAATTTGGCTTTAGATATTCCGTATGTAATAATTTCATCTGGGTAATTCTGATTTTTAAGTCTTGTAGTTAGTTCTGAGAGGCGCTTTTCTTGCAGTGTTTCTCCTCTTACTATAGTTATGATTCTTGACGCAAGGTTGAAAGGAATGTTTAACTTTGTATGTTTCGGATGACACGATTTAAAGTTGAGGTAGTTGTATGTGTCCGTCGGTTTACTGTAGATATCTGTTGTTATATGTGTTCCAGATTTCATAACTAATACATCTAAAAATGGCATGCTCGTTTCACTTTTATTCATCGTAAATTGAATACAGGGGTGTAAATTGTTTATTTCTCTTAATAAATCATCTGTGTTGATATTTTTCCAGACTATTAAAAAACAATCATCCAAAAATCTCTTCCAGTTCATTTTAATGTAGTTTGAAAAGTCGTTTCCGTGTATTGTTGATATTCTTTCGTAGAGTGTTTTCTCTAGATATCCAAGTACCAAAGTAGCATAAGTTGGGGCGACTTTAGTACCCATAGCTGTTCCTTTATTCTGGATATAATATTTGCCGTCAAAATAAAATGCGTTATTCTTTAGGATAAGTTGCAGTGATTTCAATATAAATTGGTGTTGGAATCTAGTATCTATTTTATCGGGAAAATTTTCTATCCAGTGTTGAATTGCCTGTAAGCCCAGATCATGTGGAATGTTTGTATACAAATTTACGACATCTAAGGTAACTAAAATGGAATCTTCTTCTACATTTTCCGGCAAGTAATTCAGGAAATCTAAGTCATCTCGAATGAAACTTGGAACTTGTCTGCATAATGGTTTTAATATGAGGTCTAAAAAGTGGCTAAGTCTCTGTGTAACACTGTTAGGTCCCCCTACAATAGGCCTAAACTTTAAATCATCTGGTGCAGAAACTTTAATGTATTCAGATTTATTATTATTAATTGCCTCTTCAATTTTCCTACTTTTGTGAATTTTAGGTAATCCGTAAAAAAAGCTGGTTGAACTTTCAAAATTAGTCAAATATGTAGATTCCTCCTTTACCAATCCTTTACCGTGTTTATTTACAATATCATTTAATTCTTTCCGTGTCCTTAAATCTGCGTTTATATCTGTCTCTGAATAGTAACTTTCATCACTCAACATTTTCAAGATGTGATCTCTATAGTAGTCATTGTCCATACAAACTACAGCACCGCCTTTATCTGCTTCTTTTATGATTAATGATTTTTTTGATAATATACTTTTAAATGCTGATCTATCTTTCTTCGTTAAATTAGAATGAACATCAGATTTATTTTCAAGTGGGATTTCCTTTAATGATTCAATAGCCTCTTCTAAAAAGATATCTTTACTTTTAGGAGGTTTCCATCCAGTTTTATTTCGTACTAAGGGTATATCGTTTCTATCATTATCTTTATCTTCTTCATGGAAAAACTCACTTTTCATGACGTTACGTCATTTGTTTATAATTTTGTTTATTGTTTATTAAAGTTTCGGCTGAAGATATGCGAAGAAAGCATTGAAAGCGCTACCGAATTTACATAGAGTTTGTTATTTCTTAAACATTATAATTTTATCTATATATACACACACACACACACACACACACACACACACACACACACACACACACACACACACACACCAATAAATATATAATTATGGTCATTTAATGCACAAATCTGAGAAAATTCAGTAATTTAACCTTCCAGGTCAAGGTCATTAAAGAGCCCAAGCAAATTTTGGTTTGATAAACAACAAGGTCTGGTCCTTAAGAATGTTCTATTATAATATGAAGTTGATCCCTTCAATAATAGCAAAGTTACAGTCAGTTACAGCCAAAACAATGAAAATTTCAATAATTTGACCTTCAAAGACAATGCCATAAATGAGTGAAGGTCAAGGTCTGTTGGGTTATTTTTAAAGTGTTATCCTTGAAGATTATTATGTTCAAGTTTCAAGACAATCCATTCAAAAATAATAAAGTTACAGCCAGTAATAGCCAAAAAAATAAATATTTCAATAATTTGACCTTGAAGGTCAAGGTCATTTATGAGTGAAGGTCAAGGTCTGTCTAGTTATTTTTAAGGGATATCCTTGAAGATTATTATGTTCAAGTTTGAAGACAATCCATTCACAAATAACAAAGTTACAGCCAATAATAGCCAAAAAATGAAAATTTCAATAATTTGACCTTCAAAGTCAAGGTCATTTATGAGTGAAGGTCAAGGTCTGTCTGGTTATTTTTAAGGGATATCCTTGAAGATTATTATGTTCACGTTTGAAGACAATCCATTCAAAAATAACAAAGTTACAGCCATTAACAGCATGAACAAGCAAAATTTGGACTTTTAACCTTGAAGGTCAAGGTCATTTATGGATGAAGGTCAAGGTTAGTGTGGTCTACTGAAAGGTCTTGTCCCAAGGGTTGTTGTGGCCAAGTATGAAGACAATACACCAAGAAATAAAAAAGTTATGATCCAGGTACGACCCGACTATAACAATACCTCTACTTTTTTTTTCAAAAAAAAAAAAGTCGAGCTAAAAAGGAGTGTGACCGATAGTAGCTATTTAAAATAATACTTATTCTTATTAGTGTCTTACCAACCTAGTCGTTCGTAGGCCCTACTCGCCCAGTGTTTAGATGGTTAAATTACTAGTCCTGTACTTGTTCTGTTTGGAAAATCATGACCTTTTTTTTACTTTACCTTAACTTGCAATACAGAGGCTACGCCTTTCAAAATGAGATGGTACGATAACACGGTGGTGTAAATGCCATGTTACGATGATGAAAAAACGATAACATGATCATACCATGGCAACTGTACTATTGTGCCACCATGTTTCACCAGTGTGTCAGCGCGCCCATATACAGTTTAATTAACATTAAAAAGTGCTTAAAGCTAGCTGCTCGGGACCATGACTGTCTGCTAAAACCAATGTTTCTAACATGAACAAGGACTTAGCATCTTGCGAGAAGAGTTATTTCTTTTGACTCACTGTCATAATTTTTGACATGTAGTAATTTTAACTTATAGGGAACTAGTATATTTGGTAACGGGTATTAAACAAATGTAATTTATTGTTTACATTTATATCACAGTATATAAACGATTTGAACCCCAACCGGATCTTGTGAGAAGATTTTAGTGTCAGCCATATTCTGCCACTTCACTTGTTTACGATATTGGTATTTATATTGATACTGATGGACGTTAGGTTAATAAATCTATATTTATATTATAAGAGAGAAACTTTATTAAACGTCTAAGTTATGCAAAACATAAACGTTAGCACGAAGGCTATAAAATAATCGAAACTCACGAACAGCTTTCATGTGATCAACACTGAACACGAATAAAAATCCGTCTTATTCCAATTTTGATTTAGTTAAACATTGAATTTTGATATCGGACTACTAAATTAATCAATAACAAACGATAATTTAGTCATATGCATAACATATTGCTGTATCTTGAACATAAATTTAAGAGTTTTACCAAGGAGGTCATTTCCGTAAACTGAACGTTACTTGCTGGTGATTGTGAACCCTACTTGTGAGTTTACGAATTTTATCTGTACCCTGACTTGTGAGCATTTTTAAAGATTTATTGGAGAAAAAGTTTACGTGTATTGCGATTTTGTATCATTTATTGCCAGAAAATATAAATGATTATAATAGAATTGTAGTATATAAGGTGGGATATAAGGTATTTACCGAGAATTGGTTTAACTGATAATATTGTTGGCGTCCGCGCCGAAGCGCGGCGCCCCTTTATGGAATGAAATCAGATTTTGTGAAAGGGCGACAGCAACTTCTCGAGCCTTTTAGTCGGTAATAATAAAAGCCGATCATTCCGATCGGTATGAGGGTGCTTGATTATTATTAATTAAAAATGAAATGTCGCGATATGTACAATGAATAGCGAACTTGAGAATTTCGCAATGCAAACATTTTCAAATAAAATAACCTTTTCCGTCTCTTCAGTTTTTTTATTTATCATTTTGTAGTACATAGAATGATAAGTTGATGACCTAAATGTCTACTGTCTACATAAACATTCCGAAAATCTATTTATAGAAGGATGTACTCCTATCGTTAATTCCCGGTCTCTCCCGGTCTATTTTGACCGGTATTTACTAGTGACCGGCGAATAGAATCACACGTTTATTGTCCGGTCTCTCCCGGTTTTGGAGTAGATGTTTGATATCGTTTCAGAAAAGAACCAATTTTTTACAGATAAATAAGCTTTTTTCCAAAATAATTGTTTGTCACTCAGTTTGTAACTCTATATGAGATAAAAACAATAAATATGTACAATAATTGAGCAAAAAGGTACATTTTTATGGTATTAATATGACACTATCAACTTTGAAACATTTTATTTAATTTGTTATTCGTGTTTAGTAAAGATGCCGAGGAATTTTTCAAAGTTACAAATTAGATTTTATGAATTTTACAATGGATTGATATTTTAAAAAATGATAAAGAAAAATACAAATGTACATGTACATGGTTTAAAAATAAACAATATTATATATTGAAAGATTAACCATAATTTACTGACTTTTTCCAGTTAAGTTTTGACTTATAATCGTCGGTCAATATGACAATTGAATTCTTAAAATCTATTTTACAATTTTAATAAAAAAAAGAGTAGTAAACGTAAAAACTCAGTATTAAAATAGCACATAAAACACAAAAAAGAGAGGAAAACAATATTCATAAAATCTGTATTTTTTATAATAAAATAGATATTACAATTATTGTATAATAAACAACATGCTCAACATGATCAACATGGTAATATAACCAGTGTCATATTTTTACTAAGTGTGAACAGATACCTTAAGAGGGGGTCTTCGCTAATAGCGATAACATAATAAGGGACACTTTCTGCATTTCTTGCTTGGACGCCCTTTGATGCTTTGCATCAATGCTTTTCTTGTTAATCATTTGTTTAAGAAAATATATAATGCTATGTATATTTTTCTTTCGCATCACCATGCAAGAATACAACTGCATATACTAGCTGTTCAGTAAAGACTACGAATTTCAATGACATCATTGACCTCTAATTATTCGCCATCCAGACTGCAACTTGAAAATAAGAAGAATAAAATTTTCTACTTAAAAAAATTCAGCGTCACAGCCAATAACGTAAACGAAAAAAAAGAAGTTTATAACACCAATAGCCACAGATAGCTGAAACACTGACAATTAAAATTTCAAAATTTCCCGAATATTCTCTGTTAAAAAGATGCCAAAATTGTCGACGTCTATGAAAGATATACAAGAATAAAAGTCGTACATGTCAGAAAAAGAAAGTCAATTAATTTCTGAGAATATAAAACAGTGTTTAAAAAAGCAGAATGAAATCAACGGTAGGTGAAAAGCTTTCAACATGTTGAAATAAGTAATCTGCAAAAAATCTTGTAATGATATTTCGAGTTTTTTTATACGTGACGTTAATATAACGTTCACGTCAAAACTAACAACAATGTCGTTAGTTAATTATTCCTTTCAAGAAACAATTGTCTTTTCTGATTCGTATAAACAGCCACTTCATGCCGGTATTTTCGTAGACAGTGAAAACATGACGAAGCACCTTCATTCATATGCAGTTTTAGTTACTTACATAGAACTAAAAACATGTACCCTTCTCTTGTGACACAATAACTTCATTTTTTCGGGGAAACCAATTCAAAATTTAAAAAACTACGACAAAAAAAACCAAAAAAAATTTTCATCAAAATCTCCCCAAGAAAATGGTTCCGGGAAAAAACACAAGGAAAAGGGGTCAGGCCCTTTTTTAAAATTTTTTTACCCCAAGGGACCGGGTTTTACGTTTTTCAAAAATTTTCGGCCTTGTATTTTTTTTCCTTATTTTTTAAAATTCAATTTTTTTCAAAAAGAAAAATTTTCACAATTTGGTCTTTTTGGTTTAACCCATGTTTGTTTAAGACATTAAAAGTTAAAAGGTTTTGGGGGATACGGGGGGGTTATAGGGGAAAAATTTTTAAAACCAATTTTTTAAGGGGGAAAATTTAAAAACATTTGCTTGGGGTTTAATTCGCCCGTTGTGTTTGGCCCCATAAACAAAAATTTATAGGCGGGGAGGGGGCCCCGGGGCTTTTTTATGCGCTTTATTTTTTTTTACGAAGAAGGGTTAATGGACGTAATTTAAGCAAAAGATAAATTATCTCTTAATATTGAAATCAAAGTTAACATACCGTAAACATAATTAAATTGTCCAAGCAGTATTTTTAATATTTAATGTGTCATTACGCCTGATTGTACTTTAGTGCTGAAAATTCAAAATCTCACAAGATCCGGTTGGGTTCAAAATCTTTATATTACTGTGATATTATAGCCTTGTTAAAATGAGTCAGTCAGAAAGATTTGTGAATAAATTTTGGTATTCAATATTGCTAATTTTTTTTTTAGGGGGGGGGGGAGGGGGGAAAAAAAAACAGGAGTTACAGTGCAGACAAACTTGGGGTACATTTCTTGCATATTTCAGACTGGCGTTTCAAGTTAGTTTTACCCATGCCGGAAATTTTTCATCTGGCATGGGGGCGGTTCCAGATGAGTCGCGTGCTGTACAATGGCACGATAAAGATGACGTCATTTTACCGTTATGAATGATTTTGTAATTCATACGCTGTTGAATGAAAGTAGTTACGGTTGTAATGATATAAATTTCATTGAAAATAAAGATAAAGAATTTAAAAATATAATGGAATATGGTAGAATATGCAAGAAAAAATATCTGACATATGTTTGCGGTTCGGATCGGAATATCCGTCCCTCGGTCACCCGCCCATGGGCGGTAACTCGGCAAGCCTCGTTACCGCCCAAATGGGCGGATCACCTCGGGACGGATATTCCGATCCGAACCGCAAAATATGACAGATATTATTAGTCTAATATATGACTGTCATAAAGGCCTCCTCATACGAAGAAAGTGGGAGATTTAAGACTAAACAGTGATACAAAATTGTTTACTAAAACATGTATGAAAACTTTCTAATAAACGAGGTTTGATATACATTCATAATTATGTTATATATTGTTCTTGATGTTTTTCAGAGTTATGTCCCTGGAAAAAGTTCAAAGTGCAATAATTCTAAAATTAGGCAAGGCAGAGTTACTGTTCTGTGCACTGCATTTCTAATCAATGTGATCTATCAACCTACAAAGTTTCTTGATTATATCTCTTATGATTTCAGAGTTATGTCCCGGACAACTTCAAAAAGTAAAAATAAACAAAGGGCAATAACTCCAGAATTAGGCAAGGCAGAGTTATGATTCTTGTGCACTGCACATCTACGCATTGAGATATATCTACCTACAAAGTTTCATGTTGATATCTCTTATAGTTTTTTACAGCTATGTCCTGGACAAGATTTTTTCTAAAAGGGGAGATAATTCAAAATGAGGCTTAACAGAGTTATGGTTCTTTTGCATTGTACCTTTACTCAATGAGATCTATCTACCTACAATGTTTCATCTTGGTATCTCTTATAGTTTTTAGAGTTATGTTCCGGACAAAGTTCAAAAAGTTAAAATTAACAAAGGGCAATAACTCCAAAAGTTAGGACAAAAAGAATTATTGTTCTTTATGCACTGCACATCTACCATTGAGATCTATTCACTTACAAAGTTCCATTTGATATCTCTTATAGTTTTAGAGTTATGCCCCGCACAAGATTTTTCTATAAGGGGAGTATAATTCAAAAACCGGGCAAAATAGAGTTATGGTTCTTTGACATTTTCTCCCCTCAATGCCCTCTACCACTGTATGAAGTTTCAACAAATTATCTCCAAGGGTTTTCAAGTTATGTTCCGGACAAGACAACGGACGGACAGACGGACGTTCTTACCAGAGCTACATTTATGGGGTTTTTCTTTTGTTATTTCTTTTGTTCTTTAATAACCCCACAATGCAGAAAATAACCCCACAAGAGAAAACAGAATGAATGACATCAAAGACATCTATTGTGATGAGAAACAATAGACCAAACCCCATAATGTAGCTCTGGTTTGTACGGACAGACGGACAGACCGGACAAGGCGCTGACTATATGCTCCCCGAAATTTTCCGGGGAGCATAAAAAATCAATTGCATATGACGGTCACAGTCATATATAAATTATTCAACATGTCCGTTTGGTCACAAGGGTTTGTCTTGTCCAGTATGATACAAATCTGTAGATAAATAACAAAAATATGACAACTTAACCATAAGTCAATTGTATGGACCTTCGCGGTTCAAGGTCATTGAAAACTCAAGGTCAAGGCAGTTCACCCCTTTGGGGGAAATGATTTGGCCCAAAAGTATAAAGAAAATTATTTTGAAAAACCAAGTTATGGGGCCAATTATAACAAAGTTATAAGTATTTAAAAATTTCCCCAATAAATTTTTGACCTTCGGGGGGGTGCGTGGGTGGGGGTGTATGTTTTGTGGGGTTTACTTTTTTGGTTTTATAATTTGGTTTTTTTGTGAAGGAAAATTTTTTTCCCCAAATTTTAACTTTCCCAAATTTCCACATTAAATCCCTTATTCCCTTGGGAAATTTTATTTTTTTACAATTCATCGAAAGAAAATAGAAAAAAGAATTTTTTAACTTTTTTCCCCCCAAGGTTTTCCCCCCCCCTGGGGAAGCCAAAAAATTTGTGTTTTATTAGGGAAAACCCTAAAAGGGCCCTTTTCCAGAAAAAGTTTTGGGAATAAAAATGACTATAATCTGCAAATGCAACAATACATTTAGTTATGAAATAAAATGAAACGAGGAATTTAAAAATCTATCATGTTTGAGCTTTGACCTCTAAGTGTGACCTTGACCTAGGAGGTAGGGGTGCAGGTGTTGTGCATGACATATCGTCTTATTATTGGTTTACTATTTGTGCAAGTATTTTCAAAAATACCTTGAACTATGAAGAAGTTATAAGTTGGACATAAAATATACCCTATAACAGACTATGTTAATCTTTGACCTCTAAGTGTGACCTTGGAGGTGTTTTGCGCCTGACATATCATCTTATCATTTGTGACTTTTTGTGCTAAGTATTTCCAAAATCCCTTTGATCTATGAATGAAGTTAAATGGGACGGGACACCATATAACAGACTCTGTTAACCTTTGACCTCTAAGTATGACTTGACCTTGGAGGTAGGGATGCAGGTGTTGGTACTTGACATATCATCTATTTTTGTGGACTATTGTTGCCTAGTTATTTCAAAATCCTGAAGAAGTTCTAGATCGGACAACAAAATTATACCCTAAAACAGACTATGTTACTTTTTGACCTCTAAGTGTGACCTTGAACTTGGAGGTTGAGATGCAGGTGTTGCGCATGGCACAATTGTCTTATTGTAGCTGACTATTTGTGGCAAGTATTTTAAATCCTTTGATCTATGAAAAAAAGTTATGGACCGGACACAAAATATACCCTGTAACAGACTATGTTAATATTTGACCTCCAAGTGTGACCTTGACCTTGAAGGTAGGTGACCGGTGTTTTTGCCCCAAAAAAGACAACCAATTCGTCTTTCATTCTTGTGAACAATTGATGGCAAGTATTTTACAAAAAATCTTCTTCAAAGGATAAAAGGAAAGTTATGGAAAACCGACAACGAATATACCCCTTTAAATTTGGACAAAAGTTGACCTGGAAAAAGAGCCAAAAAAGTGCGGGCCCTTTTTCCCTGGGAAAGGGAGGGGGCTGCGGAAATTGCGACAGACACATCCGTCTTAAATTATAACAAAACATATTTGCCCAGTTATTTTCCCAGATTCCTTTGATAAGATTGCAAAGATTATGGACCGGGCACAAAAATATCACCCTGTTTAACAGGGCTTGTTTAAAACTTTGACATTTCCAATGTATGACCTTTTACCTTGGGGTTTGGTGCACCCGGTTGTATTTGCGCATCCCCCATCGTCCCCATTTTGGGGAACCCCTTTTTTGTGGCAAAAATTTTTTACAAAAAAAACCCTTCCCCAAAAATAAGGAAGTTATGGGAACCGGGGAAAAGCAATAACCCTTTAAAAAAAGGCAATTTGGGGTTACCCTTGGGAATTTAGCAAGTGCGGGAACCTTGACCCTGGAAAGGTTAAAGGGGCTGGTTTTTGCGCCCTTGGCACATCGTCCTTCTTTATAACAAAAAAATTTTGCGTTCCTTTGAAAAAATGACATAGTTTTTGGACCGGGGCACCCCAAAAAGTGGGGGACGGAAAGGACGAAGGGCCCCTTTTCTATATCCCCCCTTTTTTTTTCGAAAAGGTGGGGGACAAAAAAAAGCCAAAACCCAAAAAGGCCCACTGTTTTTAATTTAAAAATTTACAGAATGACTGTTAAAAAAAAGTTTACACAAAGAATTTGTCTTTTTGAATCCCTTACATCTTTATTTGGGTTTTTCCAGGGTTTTAAAACCTTTTTATTTTTTCCTCCCCTTTTGGGTATAAAAAATAAACACCCTTTCCCCTTTACAGTTTTCTATTTCCTTTTTAAATAAGGGGTTTTTTTCGTTTTTCCAGGGAAATTGCGAGGTTTTTGACCGCCTTTTTTTTCTCCAAAGCCGTTCAATTCAGCCGGGCAAGTATTTATGTTTTAGATCTTTTTGATTTGGAAAAAGCGGAATTGGGTGGAAAATTTTAGGGAAAACCCTTTTTTTTTCAAGGAATGAATAAAAAATTCCCCAAAACCCTTTTCACTACGTCATGACCCTGAAAACAGGTTTCGATATTTACATTCATTTTTTTGATTTTTTATTTTTTTGGGCAAAACAAAAAAGGGGGTTTAGGGGGAAATTTTTAGAGGCCTTTTAATGCTGTTAATTTTAAAAATGCCTTAAAAGTTTTCCACTTTTTTTTAAAACGGGTTTCTTCCCTTTTTTATAAAGTAACACTAACCGGGCCCAAAAAAAATTTCCCGGGGGGAAACAATGCGTAAAAAATTGTCAAATTTACAGCGCATTTAAATTTTTCAAGGGGAAAAAATTCTCGAATTTCCGAAGATTTCTAAAATTGTTTTTTAAATTTTTTATTAGGGAATTTCATACTCCATGATGTTTAGCGTTTTAAAAAATTATGGGGTTTACCAAAACCCTAAAGGTTATTTTTCCCCTTTAATTTTGTCCAACTAACGCCCCGAAAACTTCAGGGGAGTTTTACTGGCCCCTAAAGTTGTCCCAAATTTAACCAAGGGGGCCCATTAATTTTACAAGCAAAAAGTTTTCCCAATGGTTTTGAAGGGGTTTTTTTAAAATTTGTTTTCCCTTTTTTTATAATTTTTATACCCAAAAAACCCCGTTTATTTGGGTTGTTTTGCGTTTTAAAAATTTTTTTAGATTTACCCAAACCCCTTTAAAAGGTTTTTCTTCCCTTTATATGTACACTTTTCGCCCCAAACATTTAGGGGAGATTTACTTCGTTTAAAGTTGTCAAAATGACAAAAAGGGCGTAAAAATTAAAATTTTCAAGGAAAAACAGTTTCCCCGAATTGGTCCGGGAAGATTTTTTTAATTGGGTTTTTTTATTTCCTTTTTTTTTTAGATTAAAACATTTCCTTATAGTAAGCTCCTAATTTTTTTTTTAGCCTTAAAATAATAGAGTTACAAACCCCAATTTAAAAAAATAAAAAAGGTTTTTTTCAGGCCCCTTGTCCAAAAAAAGTAAACTTCACCCTGGGGAAGGTTTCAAACCTTTGAGGGGGTTAGAGTTCAAATCCCAAAAATTTAAGGGAAAAATACCTTTTTTTTTATTTTTTTTAAAACCCAAAAAAACATTGTATTGAATACCAGTGTTGCCCAATCAGTCGTATAGCCAATTTACTACAGTAAAACACTGGAAAGCATTGGTGGCACCTATACAAAACAAATTGGTTTATAATCTCATAACTTCACCTTTTCTGACATTCGGAGACCCAAACAAATTCAGCGCCTTCTGTGCTTTGATTCATTTTGCAGAAACATATTTGTTTTGTATTTTCTCTATTTTCTTGTTAATGAAATGAAAAAAAAATCAAGGAATATAAGTATATGTTGAATTTTGTATGTTCAAAAACTGAACAAAATCCGTTCACAAATAACCAAGTTATACCAAAAACTGTACGTGTCGGGTTATAAGTTGCCTCTGAGTGCTTTGCTTATACATTGTGTATATATACATATATACACCCGTATATATGAAGCTTGTTATATGGGGGCGCCAAATAACGTGGGACCCCTACATTTTTCGTTCCTAAACTCGCTCCCATAAAAGCCCTATTTGGGGGAAACAAAAACCAGGCCCACCCCTAACGCGATTCACAATTATTTTGTTTGCCAAGAATGATTAGCCGTTGTTGATTCTTTGCCCCTTGTGGGGCGTCTTAGATTCATGTTTTTAAAACTTTACACCATTCTGGGTTGATTTTTAAAATGGATGTTCAGCGGGATTTAAACCATGTTTAACAGTAAACCCTTATGAGCATTTTATGATTTTTCCAAAAGAGTTTGGAAATTTTAATTTACTCGTAGACGTTTCCCACCCCACACCCTAATGCTTGCCTGAAACAATGCGCTTGACCCGGGAAATTTAACGCAAAGCATTTTTCCGAATAACGTTTTCCCCCCTTTTTGTCTGTTTTAACCCCTTTTGTGCGAAAAATCTTTGCTTAAAAAGTAAGCGTTAAAACCTGATTCTGTCACCTTTAAAAGAAAGGTTTTGCCACTGTTTTTCTGGTCCATCGACAGAAATTTACTTTTTCACCAGTTCAGCCTTGCAGTTCGATGACGTGGCCCCTTTAAAAACGAGCCAACGTACGACATTTGCCCCTTTATACCACCCTTTACGTTTTTCGGGTTTCTACAAGTTTTACCAGATATGGGGCCCTTTCCCCATTTTTCCAATCTTAAAGCACCATGCGCTCTTTCAGATTCCTTTAATTAGCAAACCCTTAGGGGTTTTCCTCCAAATTTTTTCGATTCCTTTTTTCCTTTTATTTAAAAGTGTTGTTTTTTATAAAAATTACATTTTTATTGACAAAAATCACTTGAAATAAAAAAAAAGATAAAAAGTACTGAAATAAATTACCTGTAGCTTGAAACTTTCTGTACAGTCTACGTACTTTGTACCCTTTAGCACATCTTATTTTCATCTCTTTCATTTTCTTACGGGCGCTCCCCCGGCTTTTAACATCCCAATCCACGTCCTCGTTTTTCCAAAGCTTTAAATTTTGGCCCTGAAATTTCGGCAAACATTCAATTTAAAAAGGCTTTTGTGGACTACATTGGGTTTTACGCCCCTAGAAGTGTTTTTTTGGGAAATTTTATAGAAATTTAAAATTTTTACATGAAGCAATTAAACCCCCGGGGAAAAGGGATTTTTACTGACCTTGGGTTGTGTGCTTTTTCAAGCCGAAACATTATCAAAACCCTTTCACTTTGTAAACATACTTTTCGTGAAAATTTCATATGTGTACTTTCTTTTTTTTTGAAATGAGGGGCCCCTGTTTTTG
>NW_026862062.1:0-46325 GCF_026571515.1 Ruditapes philippinarum | reverse complement strand
CCTAGTAGTTAAGCTGTCTGCCTCCCTACCCAATGATAACTGGTTTGAGACCTACTTTGGTCACGACCATGTTTCTTCATATGACACCAGTACTGGTTGTTCTAGGAAGTGGATTCGAAAGTGATTAATATAAGTTGCAAGAATTTGTTTCTCAATCAAACTTAAATAGATATGTTTAAACTATACTAATAATGTTTTAATCATGGATTAAGAGCATATTCGATGGTAAACAACTGCAAGAAGTGTGACTAAACGTGTAGTTATGTAAGGTAAACAGTTTAGTTTGTTGACTTCCATAAAAAATACTACATAATTCACTAGAATTATACCAATAACCAACAGAGGAAAAATATCATGTATGTGTGCAAACACGTATTTTTTCAAAATCTGTAAAAGATACAAAAATAAGGTTTTTAAGAAATAAAATTGATTGCATTTCTGAGGCATATGTGCATTTAAAGCATAGGTTAAAACATTTTACTAAATCATTTGACTTTGAATCGGATGACCCTGTTTCGATTCCTGGACGGTGCAGGTCACTTTCGTTGTGATACGGCCATTCGCACCGTACCTATGCTCTGGCATGTGCAGTACTTTCAGTTCCTTGCTAAAGTGGAGGCAACTAGTACTGGTGAACTGCTTGACAGCCTGCCCAGGAACAATGCGGTAGCTGAACTGTGCTCTGGTATATTCTACGTGGCTTACAGCCGTGATCCGGAATGAAAACTGCGAACACCACCATCACCACCACCAAATCACGCGTTTAAATATTTCATAACTCATACTAACCAAATCTGACAACTAATCATGTATCTTAATGAAGATTAAATTCAGATGTTTATGTTTATTCCAGATGCTTCGAGTACATGTTATATCAAAACAAAAACGGGTAGTAGCCAAGATCCAGTACACGACGCACACTAGAATAATAAGTTTACATGTATCATACGGTATAAGTTTGTGTGTCTTTAGAAAAGGAGGCAAACGTGAGTTAATACAAGTGATAAAATATTTTAATTTTAAATGTGGCCTTCTTAACCATATAAAGCAACACAAGCACAAAACATCATAAAACAATAATAACTTCCATTAAGATTTTGTGCAATAACTTTTTTTGACAAACGCTTCTGTTAAATATCAAATATAATTTATACAATTTTCATGCAATTTATTTTAACAAATATACATGCATGATAAGTATTACAACATAATGAAATGATGAGTCATGACCATATTTATTTGATCTGCAAGATATGTTTCTATACGTTTTTAAAGGATGTCAGAGAATTAGATTAGATGGTATTCTATTCTAAATCTTTGCACCATTGTAACAAAATGTTTTTTTACCATAGTTTGTGCGGTGTTTAGGTATAACTATGTCATTATGTGATGCTGGTCTTACATTATGAATTTCATTGCTGGAAAAAGTCAAAACTTCAGATATAAAAGATTGGGCTAGGTTATTATAAGCCTTATAAATAAGCATTCCAGTATGAAAATTATATCGTTCATTAAACGTCATCCACCCAAGTCCTATCATTCCCAGTGTTATCATTTAAAGGCAAACTTCATGAGTTTTACCTTAACACCATGTATCCGTAAAATGTGTGAAAATGACAAGTTTTAGAAATGACAGTCTTTGAAAAGGCATTACAAAAAACATGTATTGATTTCATATCTATACTATTGTTACATGCTCTTAAGTAGAAAGTGAAATTATCTTTTGAAATGTCACAGTCAAACTTTCAAAATATAATTTAATTGTCAAAGTAAAACTTAAAAGAATAAATCACAAATTATAAAAAAAAAAAATTGTCACAACACGTCGGAGGTAGTGAAAAGTTAAAATAACGGAGTAGCACACATTTATTTCAGCACATCACGCTTAATTGTAAACTTGGCAAACCCGAGGGAAACAGGCAGCGAAGAGGCTACTTTTTACATTTTACTGGTAGACGGACGACATGCGATACGATATTATCTAAAATGTCGCTTCGCATTGTCGAGCGTCATTTGAACTTGTAGCGCGTCGACCCTCAAACAAAACCGCGACAGGCGACATACGATATGACACTGGGAAAATGTCGCTTCGCATTGTCGAGCGTCGTTTGAGATGGGGCGTGTCGTTTGATAATGTCGCCGTCGCATTTGCAGGGTCGACTCACGACAACGCGAAGCGACATCGCAACAACGTGAAGTGACATAGCGACAATGCGATACGACACTCGACAATGCGAAGCGACACCGCGATATATCGTGCTTTTATAGGCGACATTTTAAAGTGGATATCGTGACATTGTCGTTTGAGATTGTCGCCGTCGTTTGCGATTGTCGGGTGTCACTTCGTAATAACGCTATGTCATTTCGCGTTGTCGTGTGTCGACTATGCAAATGCGACAGCGACATTATGAATGGTCCCATTAGGATTCCGTACATGGGAAGGAATTATGGCAAAATAAACTAATTTTGACTTTCACCTGTTTACTAACTATATAACCTTGGATGGCCGTAATGTCACTTTAATTTTATGCTGTCTTAATTTCTAATTTTTAACAGACGGAAGGCCGAAATCAATATTTACCATTTTGCATAACTATACACTTCCGATAACCGTCCAGTTTGCGAAGAATCACAGACTTACAGTTGATAAACACACTGTCGACGTTAGCAACATCCCGCGCATGGAACTCCTACAGATCTATGACGAGATTAACCTTTTGTCAAATTATATAATTGACGGTTTGTATATTTTTTTCTGCAATTTAAATTTGTTCGTTGACTTAATTTATGAAACGTATGTACACCTAGAATGCAAAGTGTTCTTTTGATATGTATGAAATATATTTATATAAATTATTATGTAAAAATGTGTACAAAAATATCTCATTTTATAACATACACGTGGTAGCAGTATTGCTTTGCAATGTGCATAGATTTTGACGTGACTTCATTTTCGTTATGCAAAGACGCACTACACGTTAGAGTTACAATATAGGCGCGTCAATAAATAAGTTAACTTTTCACTATAAACAGTTTGTATTTTGTATAAACAGATAAAGTGATAACTAGAATGTATGTTCATTAAAAAAATAATTGAAAGTCGTTAACAAAAATAATATTAACCTCTCCAGATGTTCGCATACTTGGCACAGAGGCGACATTTGTGGGTGTTTATTTATCAAGATACTCTGTCGTGGCCACAAGTTACTAAGTGCGAACAAGAAACTGAGTTACTAAGTGGTGCGCACGAGATAATTAAGTGGTGTGCACGAGATATTATGTCGTACGCACGAGGTACTATGTCATAGAAACACACACATGTCACATCTTTGCCACCGTATTCGCATAACAAAGTTGTAATAAATTCAGTATTGAACCTAAACCGATTTATATCCATAGCTTAAAGAAAGTACTTTTAAAATAAAAAAGTAAATGTGGACTTAAAACATCTTATTTCCGTTTTATTTACTTTTAAATTATAATTATCAGATAAGATAAAAAAAAAAGTAAAAAAAAAGAAAACAAAAAAAGATTGAATACGTAATAGATCATAAAAAGTGGCAATTCTATACGCATGTCAACATCAGACGTTAGGATAATTTATTAAGAGCTTAAACGGAGTAGACGGACACAACCACTGTTGTACAACGTCCACCGGAAATAAATTTTGATAAAAGCAGCTCGAGTTGATGCGTGACCACTCAAATATAAGTAGAGGGAAGTCATTATTTTGTATTGAAGGCGGCAAATGTCAACAAATACGCTACAATTTATCGCCAATTTAACAAAAAGTATTCAATTTGAAGAAAAATCAAATATTTCTCTAAAACCAGATATATTTAGCTTCACAAAATTGTTTAGTTTGGAAAATCGATTAAGTAATGATGGAGAAATTAGTTGAAACATTACCTCGGATAAACTCGACGAACACTTATTACTTTCGTTTTCAATGTTTTGAGGGACTGTTTCCGGTGAACGCTGTACAACAGTGACAACTATTTTGACCACGTTACTTTATTGAGATATGTCTTTACAATAAATGACCGACTACGGAACCATATCAAAGACATTTACATAACAATGTTGATCATTTAAAGATATTGTAAATTTAATATATTCATTCATTCATTCATTCATTCATTCAAATTACAGGTAAAATGAGTGAAGACATTGTTTACATACCAGTTTATCTGTCACAAGTGAGACTGGCAGTGGTGACAGGTATTAAAGGTCAAACAGAGGGTACATGGAACGTCTTTCAACAGAAGTTAAATCATACTGCCAGTGATATAGAATTTGATAACGAATTTGGAAATCCACGTAAGATGACTATTTCTCTGAAAAGTCACATGTTATATTAAGCAGTGCTGGCGCTGAAATGCATATCCCACTTTATAGTTTTAGAAATGTTTTGTCCATATAGAAACTGGCTTGCATATGGACGTGACTTGAACAGTCAGGTGTTTGCGTTCGGACAGACACTATAGACATATTGAGACACACCTAGCACTTATAAGGATCTAATTTATTGTAGGGAATCTCATAATGTCACAATTTGTATTTTTTTAAGTTCACAAACATTATCTGAAATAAAGTGTTTGTAAACATTCGTTTATGCTAGTTATATTTTTCTAAATAATTTTGAATAATAATACATGGCTTTTTGTTATTACAACAATTTTTACCAGATTTAATTCGTTTAAGATTTGATTTGCTTTTTTAAACTATCGACTATAGACTGGCTCATTGACACGTTATTTATAATGTAGATAAAATTAGATAATGATAAAAATAATATGATATTTAAACATGGCACTTTCACTTCAGTTAAACGTTTATTCTTATCCTTTTAAGCTCTGTGACATGTTATACATCAGAAAAACTTTTTTATTAGAAAATTGGAAAACAGTGTGATTTTGTTTAAACAAAAACAAATACACAGAGTAAAGTCTAAAATTTTCCCCATTGCTGTATAGACAATTGCATATCTACAAGACGCCGCGTGCACGCAGCGTCTAAATATTTCGAAATGTTCCCTTAAACTGATGAATGGTTTCGTCCACATTGAACGATGGGCAAGCCAATTTAATGTATTAAGCGTTGTCCTTGTAGTTTAGATTAAATGGAATAATGCAATTTTGGTATTAAGGTAAATGATTGTCACTGTATATAACGTTTCTTCACAATTTTTATTACGCATGTTAAACTCGATCTACATTCTATTAAAGATATACTATGCTCAAATTTGATATCAGGAATTATTGGTTATTGCTACACAGTCTCATTGTAAATATAAAATAAATACGTTTGACTTCACACAAAGTAGATATTTTATGTTTAAAACTCTACACACTATAGGTGGTCACAATATGAATACATAGTGTCGTTTAAAAAAACTGGCAGTTTTTTTAAAGAAAATACCAACTTTACATGTCCTGTAAAAAAGAACGCGACTTCCAATACATAGTTAATTCGGTTTTTTATTCAAATTAGACATATTCAGTAAGGATTTCATAGGTTTTAACATATTTCTTTGATTAAAATATTGTACTCAAAGATGAGCATAGTATATCTTTAAAGCAGGCAAACATTTGGTGTTTTCAGATATTGCCGAGTATGACACTAGTACAGTTCACACTGGTAACACGTACACGTATATTGAACCGACATCTTACTGTAAAATTCTCAGTCTTGTAAGCAAATCACCACATAAATCATTTGACACTGCATCCTCGAACCAAGTACATAATCATCAAGATCAAGGCCAAGGTCTAAACGATTACGAGGAAATTGACATCACGGCGCGTGAGAATCAAACGACACTTGAACCATATGACAAGCTCATGATGTCACAGTCAAAGACAAGTCAGTTGACGTCAAAATTACATAAGCACAATAGAAAATATCATGTGACACCACCAGCGCTCCCAGAACGGAAGCCATTACCTGGTCTTCCTGCATTAGTTTCAAAGGATAATAGTGCGGAATCAATATATGAAAATGGTGTACCACGAACGAATTTAGCACCATCAACGCACACCAGCCCAAAACTTAAACCTAAGCCATCACCTGGAGCCGTGAGTAAATTTGTACGTGAAGTTAAAAGGCATGCTGACGTAAAGAAACTGAGTATCGACGAGGTTGTCGAGTATCTTAAAAAACTGAACCTAGGAAAATATGCTGATACTTTTAAGACTGAGCAAATTGATGGTCGACTGCTTATACAACTGGACAAAGACATGCTGAAAGAAGATTTTGATATGAAAGGTGTGGAGGCACTGAGACTTGTTACCTTTGCCAAAAAAGGCCACGTGCCATATTAGATCAGCCCGGGATTGGGTACTACTATCTGAACGTGATAAACTTTTCATTTGTTAAAGTTTTGTTTGTGAATTTGTAGCGTCGATGCCCACTTATAAGTAATAGTGTGTAACCAAGTGCTATTTCTAAGATTAATTGTTATTTTCCAAGAAAGACAACTCTGTCGACCTTGTTTGATTTTTACTCGTAACTTTGTATCATTATGTCCCTTTGACCAAATCTGCTATGTTTCCCTCCTAAAGTTATGGTCACCTGAGATCAGTGTTTGTATAATCAGAAGTTGTTGGTCATTGTGGCATGTACGAGTATATGTGTTTTTCTTACTTCGAAATCAGTATTTAAACATTAAGGTTTGAGTAATTTGGTATTGGTATATTCTTAAAAGAGCTTATGTCAACATAATAAAAACTTATTTCAATTAATAAGTTGTGGTTTTGATACAAATCATTTTGATAAATTAGTAATATTCTTGAGTGTTAGAATTCAAGATGACAGCATACTTCCTTGTCTTATAGTTATTCATAGAAATCACTGTTTCTATTTGTTATATACTGATGTTTGTAATTTACAGTTATAAATACAGCATAATTAACAGCACAGTGAGACAGACAGGTGTGAGGTTGCAAGAGTTTGATCCACAATTTGTATGTTATATTATGTTCATATGTAATTGGTTATATATTTTGGAACTATATATATTAAGGTAATTATTCTATAAATAACTGGTTAAGTGGTTACAAGATGCAAGAATATATCTAGATATGTGTTTTGTGTTTAGATTATACATTAAGAAAAGGTGCAATTCTTAGAATATTTAAATGCCTGACTGATCTGTTGATATAAGGGATTTGTTATATTTAAAGATATTATATATATTGAATCATATATTTCGTTATGGTCAGGAATGCTATTGCCATGCTAAAATATACTATATGTAAGCTATGCAAAATGTGTTGTTGATATGATTTTTATGTTTCATTGATGTACTGTATATAAAGTGTCTAGTACAGTTTTACTAGTAGCAGAAGACATGAGGTGTCACTCTATGCATTAACTAAGACACGAGCAAGCACCTTAGTGGAACCATAGATGCTCCCTAAGCTAGCTTGATAGCTTCCATGCATCTAAGAAGCTATCAAGCTACCTAAAAGAACGTTGGTGTTGCTACTTAGCAGCCGCCTGTACCCAAATTTGAATGGCTTTGTCCTAAACGAAAAAAAAAAGAAAGAAAGAAAGAACTAACGAACTAACGTAACAAAATCGATAAAATATTTTGGAAGCTGCATATCACAAGTAATATTAATTTAAAAAGCAGACGACATAATTATAAAGATATTTGAACAATTCCTTTGTAGAAAAACAGCTACAACTCAACAAAGGAAAGCTTACATTAAAAGAATGCAAATACAAATGGTCAAGCACAAATCTGAAAAGTCTTCACACAAGACTGAAAAGTGTCGACCGAAAAGAAAAAAAAGAAAAAAAAAAGAAAAAGATAATTATAAAACAAATAGATAAAAAAAATCATTAATCATATTCATCAGCCACTAAATCTACCCATTCGATTGCCATAGCTGTCTGTATCATAGTCTGCAGTATTCGTTATTCAGTCAGTACTTTTTATAATAATTTTGCTTTTTTTTGCCGGACTAACACATTATGTCAAGACTTGAAAAACACGCCCATTTTAAATACTTAAAGGGTTTAGAATTAAATGAATAAAATTTATTATGCCAATCATGAATCTTGTTTTTCAAAGAGGCTTGGAGCTAATATAGCTTAAGAGATTTTCCCTTCAATGATAATCTCACGTATAAATATAACTTAACGGACTTATGCTATGTCTGAATTTTGTTATATGTAAATACCAATTAGCTCTAATTAAGTTAAGAATGTTATTGTCTCGAGAGAGAGAGACAGCGATACACGGTAGAGAATCAATTAGCTGTCCATTATTGTCCTCATGATGAACTTTACACGACAATGAATAGATATTATACTGGAATGTCCCAATAACGATAATCCGATGTTTGCGGTGTTTTCCATCCCTTGTGACTGAGGGTTGAGCTCAGAATTGCTGCCACCGTTTATCCCTGCCGTTTATATTATTTTTTTGTTGAACATTTTAGTTAGAATTAGCATTACAAGGCTATAAATAACGTGTTAAAGATCTTTTATTTTGTAATTGAGGTTTTTACCACACTTAAGTGAAATATATATTATATGCTTATAAAACGATATTCAAACATCGAAGAATATAAAAAATATGTACTGCAAATATTTGTGCACATAATATGTAATCAGTAAAATATATGCATTCATTTCTTATTGAAAAATTTGACTTAGACTTTATCGAAAATAAATTTCTAATTACCTCCCTTTATTTACATGAAATGTTGAATTCGGTAATATCGTTATAACAAATGCTTTTTGGAACTTACAAAATTGATAAATCTGATATTGAGCATCATATTTATGATATAAAACCATAAAAAATGTGTTACAGGATCTTTAAAATGACTTTATTAATCAAGGTAGCTTATTTCAAGACAATGTGAAACATTAGACATAACAGGAAGAGAAGACGACATGGTAAAGTAGCGAGAATAGTAAACAGACAACTGTTAAATAAAGGAAACTGTATAAAACAGTGTAATCTATCATGATTTATACACGATAAAACTTTATCTCTTAGACAGTTCAATTACGGCTATGTAACATATATTCATTTAACATGAATCCAATACTTAACCATCGGTTAAAAACTAAAAATAACAATGAATTTCTAAACAATAAACAATTCTACTTCTTTATAAGATTTTTAAATTTCAAGCAACATGTGGTTCACTTTTATTAGAAATTCTGTCAGTTCTATTCATATGTGCAAAAATCATTACAAGAAAAACTTTAAGAACTATTCGTACCGTAAGTTAATTATAGAACAAGTAAAATGAATGCAAAAAAGTATTACTTGTTGAATTGTTTATGCAAAGCAATGTTACACATTTCATATGAGATTCTATCAGTATTTGTATTTTAATGGATATTATGCATTATCAGCTATGCTATAGAAGATTGTGAAAAAAGAGTGAAAAATAAATCTATAAAAAAAACTCTTCCCAATTTTAATCCTGAATATGCCTTGCTGTCCGTAGATGATTTTACCTATGATTATCTACCTGTGTAATAATTGCAGGATAACACCGCTCGGCATAAAGGTGCCGTCACGTGTGTAATTTAGACATATTCTGATTTTTTTCTAACAATGCATATATATAGTTTTGTCCAAATTAAAAGATGGAACAAATTCTATTTGAAATATTTAGAATGATAAAGGTTAAACGTTTTAAGTGAACATATAACAGCATCTTGTATATTTACATTGAATTTAGTAATAAATAAAAAGAACAACAGCAAAAAATAACAAATAAAACAAAAAACATTAGACAAAATGTCATTAATTTCAATATGTTTTAAGTTGAACGAAACAAGAACACGGTCAAAAAATCTTTTCACTCCAAGGGCAGCATAAAATACTACTATACTGATATTATAATAAGTTCTTTCAAACATTTCTTCCACGGTTGTATACGGTATCAATAGAACGATGTCTCACACAAGTTTGATTATGCCTGTTGACCTCAAAACGTTTCCCTAATAGCACATTAAAATGTGAATTCATCACAATTATATGACATGGAGAAGCCGTACAAACTGATGAGGGAGAAATTACCTCCTTCGACACCATGCCTGAATAAATTCTGAAACATTTGAAAAGGTACAACTTTTAAAATAAAATGAGTCGTTACACAAACTAATATGATCATAGCTTAAGGTAAATTGTCCTATAAAGGAAGGTCTGTATTGTCATATATAAATATGTGCCTATAAAAGACCAATGCGCTTTAAAACACAAACTACAATATTCACGAAAAGTCTAGAAGTACTAATTTGAAAAAAATGTCTACAGTTTGAAAATATAAACTATAATTTAAACTGAACAGAGAAAGTCATCCACATATTGCAAACGACACTTTCAATCCAAATAAATTACAAATTAAAAATATACAAAAAACCCTTACTGCGTTACTCACGCAGTAGAAATATTGTGATAAATACTGCAAAATAAGTCATTCATTATATGTAACATGTACATTATTACTTGAATCGTAAATAGTTTTGCTTTTCTTAACATCTAAGTACATTTTCTTAAGATTGATGTTCTTGAAATTAATTATATTGCTGATCTGGTTGCATGCAGCTTAAAGATATATACAAACTGTACATGTTTACATCTAGTAATACCACTTTTTAATTTTTGGTGTCCTGTTACTTTACCTAAAATGAACTAAACGGTCAAAAAGGAAAGCCATATTTTTACATATTTTTGTTCTTAGGCAGTAAATATAGTTATACAGTGATTAAGTATTTTGTACGGAAGTCAAAATACAGCTTAGTTTACATTTTGCTACCCTTTACTACACATTATTTCACATTTAGCACTGCTTTCTACCAGTGATAAGCATCTAACCTGTTTTAAATCAATAAAATACATGTACATTGATTGGCACATATAAAGATACAATAACGTTACCTTCATAATCAACTTTACCATCATCATCAACGTGAGCAAGTTTCATCATGTCATCAAACTCCCTGTCAGTAAGACATTCTCCCATTGTTTTCAATGCTGTTCTAAATGAAACAATTTAACTCTATGTTTTAACGATTAAAGAATTTAAATAATTATAGACTTAAATATAAATTACAAATACTTCTTCCCTTTATAAATATTGATGGCATGAACTGCTTTCCTCAATCATTTTAACTGTCTACATTTAATCTTTTATCTGTATGGTTTTCAGAAACAGTATTAAATTTATTATAAAGTTCGGTTAGATAAGATAATTGTTATGAATAATTCTTTTTTACAAAATTGACTCAATTTGATTTAACATATATATAAATTATCACCATATTGTAGAAACGCACAAATCAATTTGAATCAATTAAAATAAAAATCGAAACCTGCATATGTTTGATATGTTAATATTACAGTATTAATAGAATTTAGCTTGATTTATTTTTAACCAATATGAATTATATGATTTGGTTTTAAAATTCGGTGATCTTTACCATTGTCATATAATCTCTTCGATATACATGTATATTAGATATTTAATGTAATAACATTCAAAAATTTATTTGCATTTAATAATTGATTTCATTTTCTTAAATACTATATTGATAATAAATATTTTAATTTGAGATAATAAAAATACCTTAATTCATTTTCATCAACAAAGCCATTTCCCTCTTTGTCAAATGTCTGAAATGCCAAACGTATAACGTCCTCTTTTGTTGTGTAGTACCCGTCATCTTTTTAAACAAATACATAAAATTAATTTCAAATAAAATAAGTCATATATGTCAATAGTTGGTAAATATTGTGTTTATTTGTATGGTTAGAAACCCTTTACCTGTGGTAACCGGAAAATTAGTTGCTATTAGTGTAGAGCCCTGCAAGCTAGTAATATTCTCGAAAAAGGCAATGATAAGTTCCAAAACAGGTCGCTGGACAAATCCATGTAAGAAATTTAAGAAACTTAAGATTATGATTATTTTCACTAAATTTAGCTTGTTAAATGCATTAGAAGAGCTTTTAAAATCATATGGTTTTTTTCCAGCTTTTAATCTGTTTTATTTTATTTATCTTTATATGGTTACAAAATATTATCTTGAAACTTTAGTTTGATCAAATGTGCAATTATTTTTAACATCAACCAACTTATTTTTTCAATGGTGCGGACTCATTAAGATACAGAACTGTAAATTTGATGGACGTCAATTTGGTAGGTAGCTGGTAGTTTTATGTTAGAAAATACAACTACATTCACTACCAAATTGACGCTCAAGTAAATGTGTACAATTTGAAGAAGCAACTATACATACTGACTTTCGACATCTCTCGCTTTATGAACGTGAAGAATTCTTGAAATTTTATCTTTCCAGTACCTGTAATAGAGATCTATTTGAGATAGGCAAATGCGTACGTTTGGTGGAGCGGAAATATGGGCATTGGTTTAACAGTTTATTGTAACGACTTACACTTTTACAAGCGTACTTATTTTGTGACTTCAGCAAACATTTTAGCTGTATTTTCAGAACATCTATAGACTTAATAAACTTAATTACATTCTTTAAACGTTGGAAAAAATGTGTTTTAGCGAGTTGAAGGTTTATCCAACGTAGTACGTAGTTACTTGTAGTAATGGATAGTAACGCTGAAGAGTAGCTGTATATGGAACCACCGCCAGCATAAAAATTTTGCAAACGGATTGCTTAACCTGCTTTTCTTAAATGAATAATTTTACCAATTATACTACAAATTGAAAAATTGAAAGAGAAAAGAATATGTTAAATGCAAAACAAAAAACAACAAACAATAACACCAGCAACAAAAAACAACAACAACAACAAAAAGCAACAATAAACAACAACAAAAACAAAATAACAACAACAACACGCAACAAAAAACAACAACAACAAAAAACAACAACAAAACAACAACAACAAAAAACAACAACAACAACAACAAAAAAACAACAACAACAACAAAAAACAACAACAACAAAACAACAACAAAAAGCCCCAACAACAACAAAACATATTTATTACCATTAACATCGAGCACTTTCATTGCTATTTCTACCTCTTCATCAGTAGGACTCATACCTAGAAACATCATCGCCTTGCCAAGTTCTAGAGCTGATAATGTTTTACTGTTGTCCGTGTCAAACAACTGAAATAACTCCCGGATGTCTGTGTACAATATACCGTCAAAATGTAATTACATTTTCCCCATTATTTTTAAATTAGCAAATGTATATTTGTTATTTTATATACCTTTTCCCTATTATCTTAAATTAGTTAATGTATAAATGTTATTATATATATCCGTTAATATTTTCATAAAGTAAGGTTTGAAATGCTTAAACATCTAGAAGTCCAATACATTTATATTTTGAATGTTCTTAAAGAAATCTGGCAAAAAGTTCGGACAGTAACCATAAGCACTGTTTAATCAGGCATAACAAAAAGAATAGTCACATTTGTACTCTACGTGTTATCCATTCAAAATGATGAAATAAGGAAAAATGTTAAACTTTAAATTTAAAAGTCTAACACAACAAAATTGAAAATGCTGCAGACTCGGCTTGACTGGGCCTGTTCATGGGCGGCAGTGCTAACTACTGTCCACGGTAAATTGTTTTTGTTATGTTTGGAATTTGCACTCCTATATTAGTATTTTAAGAATCATATCTAAATGACTTAGATTAGGACAAAACTTGCCTGATTCAAAATTTCTTTCAGCCTTTTCGGTCTCATCTTGTCCTATAAAGAATAATAAATCGAACACAAATCAAAGTTTAAAACTAACTGGATAATCAGTGCGAAAATGAAACGATTATTTTCAGATACACATTTTTCATTGCAATATAATGCATTTCGCATCGCACAGTTGTAACCAAGCAGTAAATAGCTAGGTGTTTTAATAAACATCTACAATAAATCCAACACTATCTTTCGGTCTCAAATTTACTTAGAATGTCACAAGCGCACAAAATAGGCAACCATATACATTTCGAATTTTGTCCACCCCGATGCTACATCAAAACAAGAGCATAGCCTGCGGTGTTAACGCTCGTTTGTTAAAATTCCAACTGAAAAAGGGGCATAAATAAACAAGTATTGCTTTCAGAATCATGGCCCTTGTCTAACAACTGCACCTTGTCAAGATAAGCAAGTGCATGTATTCCATAATTCATGTTGATAACTTTGAAAATAATTTGCACGACGTTGACGACGACAACGAGGACGACAACAACGACTTCGCATTGATCATAATAGCTCTTTTTTTTCGAAACAGACGAGCTAAAATCACTTCGAGAAGGAAAACACGATGACAAACACTCAAAATGACCTCCTCTTAAATTAATTAAAAGTCAACATTGATTTTTAAAAGCATATCGATTAAGAGTGATAACTTTTTTCTTTAATTGTGTGGATCAATTTAATAATATTTTCTTTAAAAGTCTAAAAACAAAAAAGCCTAAGTGACTGACATTGGTTTATTGCTCTTATTGACATTACCTTCTTCTTTAGGTGTGTAGGTTCCTTCAGTACTGACAGTCTGTCAAATGAAAATAAAATTCATAATCTATAATAAATTGTTTCAAATTTACGCTAAAACAGTGAAAATTAATAATAATTATAGATATATGTTGATTTGAAACATGTGTACATTTTATTTTTACAGACGAGGCTGAAAACCTGTGTACTCTGCCCTTCGCCCTTTTTACTAAAATAACTTGGCATATTTCAATTTGCATAGAGAACAGTCTAGAGAAAAACTAGATTGTGCAGATAAATGCATCCCTCCAAACATTATTGATACTAAAATGCACAGACAATATGAAAAAGATACATTTTATCAAACGAACACTGAGAACTAAAACTTAACTTTAAACTAAACAGTTAACAAAACGTTTCTGATGAAATGAAATCGCATGTGATAATGACAAAAGACGAGAATAAAGATCAACAAGACAAAGGCAACGTTCACCGGACGCAGTCCATGACACACCAAAGCTACCACAACAGGGCACCCAGAAGGCACTAAACCAAAACCGGGAGTGGACATAGGGACGGCGTAAGGAGGAGAGGGACAAGTTATGTGTGAAATAATAAAAACGGGTCCATACACCTTCCTCCGACATTATATGATATCGCCAGAGTACGATCCGACATTATATGATATCGCCAGAGTACAATCCGACATTATATGATATCGCCAGAGTACAATCCGACATTATATGATATCGCCAGAGTACAATTTATATGTTTATATCTGAATACGAAAACAAAATTATGTTGACAAATGAACAAAGATTAGTTTACCTTTTCCGTGTTTGGTCTACAACAGTTCATCCTAGTTTATGTTGTTGCGTGTATAGTCCTGTATTGCTTATCCTTTAATCTGAATGTTTATCTTTTGATTTTTATCAATCAAACAGACCCTGTTTTTGGTTCGTTGTATAAACAGGTTATTGAAACAGTTTGATTTAAGTGACGTATTCTTTTATCACTATAATATTAATTGTGTCATCTAAATAAAATCAAAATGATTAAGAAATTAATACATTTGTTTTTTAAAAAGATATAGCTGTGTACCATTTTGGATAATTATACATTATACCATAAACTGTTTCTAAGCCAACTTCACGTAATATTAATAATAATAATAATAAGAAGAATAAGAATAATATATACAAGAGCTGTCGGTAGGACAGCACGCTCGACTATTCTAAGTGCTTGATAGTATGACCCTCCAATTATGACCCTAAGTGCATGTGTAATGTTTCAAGTAAATATCTTTGAAGAACTTTAACCTTAAACCAAAAGTTTCAAAGGGGAAAATAATTCTGCAAATATTGCAGGCACAGTTATAAAATTTTGCAAACTGATGTACATTGTTACTATAAAATAGTATTTTAAATTTCAATTGAATATCTCAAGCAATAATTGAGATATTTGACTTTACAAAAAAACTTTAACCAAAATTTCTAAGTTCCAAAGGGGCATAATTCTGTCAATATTGTAGGCATAGTTATCCAACTTGTCAATCTGATGTATCTTGTTACTATAAATAAGTATTGTAAGTTTCAATTGAATATCTCAAGCAATGATTGAGATATTTGACTTTACAAAAAACTTTAACCAAAAGTTCTAAGTTAAAAAGGGGCATAATTCTGTCAATATTGTAGGCATAGTTATCCAACTTGTCAATCTGATGTACCTTGATACTAGAAATAAGTATTGTAAGTTTCAATTGAATATCTCAAGCAATAATTGAGATATTTGACTTTACAAAAAACTTTAACCAAAATTTCTAAGTTACAAAGGGGCATAATTCTGTCAATATTGTAGGCAGAGTTATCCAACTTGTCAATCCGATGTACCTTGTTACTATAAATAAGTATTGTAAGTTTCAATTGAATATCTCAAGTAATAATTGAGATATTTGACTTCACAAAAAACTTTAACCAACGCAGACGCCGACGCGGACGCTGACGCCGACGCCGGGGCGACTACAATAGCTCTCATATTCTTCGAATAGTCGAGCTAAAAATGCAATGAATACTTAAAAGTTGAATAACCCGACTAGTGTTTTACCGACCTTTCTAAGTACTTGAATACCACATTTATTATTGTTCAGATATAATTGAAAAAAAAAACTCGTTATTTTCCTTTAAACATGATTACTCAAGTTCGAATGTGAAAGCTTCTTTAATCTAATATTAACCACTTTCAATATGGCGTGGTCCGAGTTGGGTAAGAACCAAAAATATTTGAGTTAAGAGGCAGACGTCTACAAGTCCACTATTTCTATAACCGTTGATGATTTAAACAATATATAAATTGACTTAAACATATACAATACAATATATTGAATAAACTTTTATTATTACATACTAAATTTAAGGACGGAGTGACCTTTATAATAATAGTTCTTATATGTAGTATTATTGCTTGTCTTGATAGCTTAATTCCAAACCTTTAACTCTTGTCAGGCTCTTAAGAGAACATTTTAAGAGCATAAATTATAGATATCCACGTTTCTTGTTTTTATATCCAATTTATAAAATCAATTTATCAAACATATGATTAAAACACACTGTTGTTCTTACTGTTCTATTTCTATCAATCCTTTTATAATGACACAGCAATATATCTGCTTGTTTCTTGTACGGAAATGTATGATAATATTTCAAAAGATAACCGCATGAGACAATACAAATGAGGAATTAACATAATAAAACAGTTACCAAGTATAGATCGATTTAATATATACTCATAAGTCCCATTTAGCATCATCTCTTGTTTCCGAATCATTTATGCAAATGTCAATTAATCTCAATTAGTTAATAAATGTCACCGTCTCTTTAGAGACAATGATGCAGCGTTAGTTCTTCCTTAAGGTCAAAATATTTCCGGAATGCATAGACAGTTGGGTAATTGTTTTAATTTGTACAAATTAATATTTTATTCGCTTCAATTAGGCGATATGAAACGGATATGATATTTCTCGTTATTTTACTTGTTATTGTGAAGATTATATGAATCGACTATTAATATTGTTACGATAATACGTAACTCATTTAATCACGATTTAAAGTGATTCTAAGTGTCACGTGGCCAATTATGAGTTGAAAAGTGATATTTTGTTTGTTTCATTTTACGCCTTTTCCCAACAGTATTTCAGTCATATAGGCGGTGAAAAGTGATATCACGATGAAGCAACTTCATATGGTTCCCCGAAATGTGCATCGATTGAGAAATATGTTGGTTTCCGGTGAAACATATGCTGGTAAAACTCCCATATGAGGACGGCATTTTCGGAAAATTGAACGTTGAGTTTTACAATTTTAAATTAAATTTGTAAATATGAATCATAATTAACTGCTTGTATATTTTCTCGATAATAACCAATTCATGTATTATCATTTTATTTTGTCTTTTTTGAGACTGTTTTGTTGTCGCTGGTTAAGGTGTGTCAAACATCCAACATATCTATTATGACCTAAAAGAGGCTCAAACACTATGCAATCACACAATCCTGACCCGTAATGATGTAAAACAAATCTGTAACGAATGCAGATAATTAAAGCCAAAATTCACATTGTGATCCATCTGTGGTTATGTGTTCCATATATATAAAAACAAAAAACACAGTCCATGAGTTAACTTATTTAATTATTTGCCAACCGGTTTCTCTTATGATCATCAGGGCAAATGGAACACATAACATATATATAATATATATATAAACACAAATCTTTCTTTTCACTTGAATCGCAAAAGTGAATGATCTTGTCACCTTATTCAGTCGGGCATACTATCGTTAAACTTCACTTACATTCACTTTCGGATTATTTTAATTTTAGACATTATAAAAGAAAATGACTCGGTAGGATTTAAGATGTATCTTTTCTGCACTTAAATGTGATATTCATATTGAGGTGGGTTGAAAACTATTATGCACCGGCCAATTTGCCTAAACTACGTAAAAAAGGCCAATAAACTTCCCGATCGGGAAGGATTTTGACGTTTTCTGCCTGATCGAGAAGCCTTGAAGGGGAAACACCTTGTTTCCGATCAGGAAGTATGCCCGACTGTTATAAGCTAAAGACTTCAGTACATAGATACTTGCGTATACCATAGACGAATTTTATATACAATTTTCGTTCTTAACGTGTATTTTATGAATCAGATGGAACATTTTATACTGATTAAAAGAAAAAGGAGATGTATGGACGACCTGACTCTTTATATGATTAACACGCTTAATGGCAGATATTTTTACTTTATTATCAAAAAGGATTTGTGTCTGAAAACAATAAATAAACGTCCCAAAATATACCATTTTACACCATACGGGTGTGAAACACCTCCTACTAACAACCGCGTGCGACGTCAACATTACTAATTTCTTAACCTGTGTACCCGTCCAAGTATACCCCATGCTGTTCAGTTTTTTATTTTCAATACATACAAGATGGGAATAATACCAGTTTAACCCCCGGGTTTTTAAATTTTAAGTAATATTTACGATATTAATGCAGTCAATAAATGGATATGTCTTAATTCATCCGTGTCATGGAGACGCTTGAAAAAAAGTAGTTCCTACTTACCCATAATTCTTGTGTTACCAACGCAACAGTCAGATACTTGCATAGGCTGCTACTTGCAGACAATACGCCTTTCCGAGACGTTCAAGAAGTTCAAAGTATAGGTAAAGCATTTAACAACGTTTATAATTTATGTACAACGTGTATGTTACTTGACTTAAAGCTTATTTAGCTCTTAATATAACTATTTACATCGTATCAGTTACTATTCCTTTATTTCTTTCCTGCATGTTTTTTGCCTTTATTAGACGTTCTCAACTTAGGCTATGCAATGCAAAATCTTCGTCGGAAGAGAATTCAGCACCCAAACATAATTGTCATGGCTGTAAGGATTCCTTGGAGTGGCTGAAGTTTGCTTTTTCTTCCTTTCCTTTTTGTCTCCTGAAAGCCTATAGGTATCGTATATTAGTTGATAAAGTACTACAGCGTTGTGTCTTCTTTTCTCAGTTTACTACAAGTATCTACGTAAAACAATAACAACAACAATGATAAACAATAATGACGTCACAGACGTCAACGTATCACAAAGCGCCATTTACGTACAAACTAGCGCGGGAAAGTATAATATGTAAATCTACGACATCCTGGGGGCCGCGAAAAGTAATAAATAGCACATGAAATTGCACGTATGTTATCAATGTATAAATCTGATTTAAAAGAAATGTATTACTTAATAAGAAAATGTTCATCATTTAAATCTGAAAGTCTCTGTTAACGCGGTGCATTCATTTCTTAGATTATTTAAATGATTAAGTGTATTTGAACTTTTTTCTTTTTTTTTCAGTAAGCTATTCTAAAGTCTCTATAAAATCTCGAATAATTTTCACAATTAATGATGTCTTTCATCTCTAAACATTTACAGATGAACGCCGTTGCACCGTACGATCTAATACTTGCATCTACGAAGATGTGCAAGGTTGTCCGACTGTCACTTCCGGTTTCGCCTGTTTCAGAGAAATATCTTCTCGGGAATTTAAATGTGGCAACAGTGTTCAAGTCTTTCGCTAGGCTTGACCATGACTGTTGAATATCTTCTGGGAGTGGTACATCCCACTCGTACATTTGTTTCCAAATGTCTTGTAATAGAAGTTTGGCTCGGGCGGTAACTGGGCATAGTATTCCAAGGGGGTCGTATATCTGAGATGAATATTTCAATATCACTCTCTTTGTTACATGAGAAGAAACAGGGATATCTCTCTTCACATAGGTCACTTCATCTGTTGACGGCTCCCAACGTAGACCTAGGACTTTTGTGACGTCGTCAGTATCTAATATGTTTACTCTGCCGGCTTCTTGTTGTAACATTTTGCTGTTGGAGTTCCAAGATCTCAAATTCATTCCGGCTTTGGACATCAAGGTGCGTGCTTCTTTAAAGTAATTAAGGCACTCTTCTTCTTCTTTAAAACTGGATATGACGTTATCGACGTATAAATCTCGACGTAATATTTCTGATACAGTCGTATGTGGATTTTTGTCTAAATGTTTTAGTATCGTTGCGTTGAGTATGAATGGTGAACAAGTTGCACCAAAAAGCACAACTTTAAAACGATAAGTTGAAAAGTCACTGTTGGGGTCATTCGGATCTTTCAGCCATAAAAATCTTGTCATATCTCGGTCATCTGTATGTAATCCCACCTGCAAAAACGCCTTTTCAATATCTGTTGTAACAGCATACGCATGCAGACGAAATCTCAGCAAAATTGAGGTGAGTTCATTTAAGACTGGGGGTGTTGACTGTAGGCAATCATTCAGGCTGGCATGGCGTGCTGTTTTACGGCAGCTACAATCGTATACAATTCTAATAGGTGTGGTTGAGGAATTTTTCTTTATAGGGTGATGTGGAATGTAATGGATGGGCTTTTTCGTCTGGATCTCTTTCTCTTGAACTCTTTCAATGAACCCTCGTCTCTCTTGTTCTGCAATGATATCTCCATATTTTCTTAGCATATCGGGTTCTCTGCTCAATCTTCGGACAGTACTTTCAGTGCGTTTCAGGACAATGTCATAATTTGTAGGTAGTTCCGGGTGTTCAGTTTTCCATGGTAACCGTGCAGTATACTTTCCATCTTTAAATTCAATTGACGTCAGATGATACTGTTGTCTTTCGTCTTCTAACTTCCGGTCTGTGTCATCTGATGTTATTCCTAGATTTTCTAGACTCCAGAAACGTTCTATTGATATGTCCTCTGGTATGTGAGACACCATCACGTTCAAAATCTGTTCAACACTTCTGCCACTTTTACTTGAATTGATCGGTCCAGACAGAAGGTATCCGATTTTCGATTTTACGGCAGTAGGCCCTGTGCCACGTATAACCTCGTCCTCAACAATATCCCAGTAAAAGTCGGCTCCGATTAGCAAGGAAATAGAGAACTCTTTATCATGCGTTACTGGATGTGCCAATTTTAATCGTTTAAGGTAAGGCAAACTTGAAATGTCGGAGCTATGTGTGTTATCTATAGGTGTCGCTATAGTCGGGACAATCAGTACTTTCAGTGGTATCTTCTGTCTTCTGTCTGTAACAAGATACACTGTAGCTTGGTCAAAGTGTTGCATCTGATTACTTTTGCCCCCAAATGCAGATATTCGGATCGTTTCGGATTTTTCCCTCTGTAATTGAAGCTCGTCTGCTAGAGTTTTGGTGATAAAACTTCTTTGTGCTCCTTCGTCAAAAAGTATGGTTGCTGGGCTACATATATCTTTGTAACAAACGTCAGCCATTGCTGTCTTAAGCAATAGCCCGGATCTAAATTGATGCGCGGAAGAATACATCACTGTCGCTTCAGATGTGTGCTGTGTAGAACTTTTTGCACTGGAATTTCGACCGCTATCAGACTTACAGCTAGTTGTGTGATGCTTTCTGTTACAATTCTGGCATCTCTTAGTGGATTTACACGTAAATACTTGGTGTTCACCTAAACAATTAAAACACAATTTTTTCTCTTTTATAACATTTAACTTTGACGCTACATCAGGATACTTCCGGCAATCTCTGGCTCTATGTGATTCCTCACAAAACGAACACTTAATTCCAGTTCTTGTCACATGCGCACTGTTCGAATTTCTGGTACTTCTTGCCCCAGTAAATAATGATGCAGTAGATCCGTAAGTTTGTACTTCCGGCTGAATCGAGTTGTATGATCCGGCTTCCATAATATTAATTTCGTTGTAAATAGCTCTACGTAAGTCACATAACAACCAAATCCTGTCACCGTGTCCTCTCGCGAGATTTTTTCTCATTTCTCCCGGAAGTTTGTCAAGCACAATAGGCACGAGTAAATCGCCGTAAGATTCTTGTTGCTGGCCCAAACTCTCCAGTGCACGAATGCATGTCTCCATTTTATCATAGAATTCACGAATATGATGTAAAGTATTTCTGGGGGCTGGTAGTTGAAGCAATGCTTGCATTGTTGCATGTATTATTTTATGTTTTTGGCCATATCTTTCTTTCAAAAGTTCTGTCGCACGTGCATAGTTTGTATTTGTAAGTGCAAAACCATCAATAGTCCGATTCGCCTCTCCTTCAAGCTGACTCTTCAAATATGAAAATTTTTGCACATCCGTTAAGTTACAGTTGAGATGAACAGTTGATTCAAACGAGTCCCAAAATGTCTGCCAGCTTAAAATGTCGCCATTAAATTTCGGTAATGAAAGTTTAGGTAACCTATGATACTGTGAACTTGCCGACATAAAAGAGTGATTGTTACCTAGGCTGTTCTGTGAACCAGCAAACTGAATATTTCCTCCCGGAAGTTGAACGTTGACATGACTTCCGGTCTCTCCACCTTCTGCTCCGTCAGTAAAGTTATCCCGCATATCGTCTGCTCTTATATGACTTATTGCTACATGATTCTCGGTAATTTCACTCGTACGACCGTCTGTCTGTGAGTTCATTTGACGATACGCTCTAAGTTTCCGTAACTGAATCTCGAGTTCAAGCTTATATTCTTCAGTGGTAATGAGTTCTTCTTCGATATCCTCGACTCCAGTTTGAGATAGAATCTTCTCATCGAGTACATCTAATGTATTTGTCTTCGATTCGAGGGCCTCCAGAATAGCGTTGAATTCTATTTTGTCTGATTTCTCCTTCGCTTCTTCGATTTTGCCCAAAAGCTTCGAAATAACGCTTCTGTTGCCGCTACGTACTAAAATTAACTTCTGTAGGTTCATCTTTGTTAGGTCACGGCACCAATATCGTATATTAGTTGATAAAGTACTACAGCGTTGTGTCTTCTTTTCTCAGTTTACTACAAGTATCTACGTCAAACAATAACAACAACAATGATAAACAATAATGACGTCACAGACGTCAACGTATCACAAAGCGCCATTTACGTACAAACTAGCGCGGGAAAGTATAATATGTAAATCTACGACAATAGGACAGCATACGTGCGCATGTCTCATTCTTGGTCTAAAACCGGACTTTTTACTACATGTAACGGGTTTAGGGGTTGATGCTTTTGGGGACAATGTTATATCGTCCTCACTGCTAACGCTTGTGTCACTCATAATGTCCCATATGAAATTCATTTCTCTACCGTTTTCTTTTTCACAGGTTGTCTGGAAGCAGTGATAGAATCAGAGATAGAATCAGTGACCTTCATTTCAGGTTCCGATACAGTCTGGCATACCCGTGTTGAAGAAACATGTGCATCATCTGAAATTCATTATAATTACATTTATTTAGAAGTTCATTCCGTAAATTTATTTGATGACATTTATTCAATATGAAATTTTGCTGAAGATATTCAGGTTAAATATTAAAACAAATATTTGCATTGTACATTTATGATGGAGTTGATTTGATAAATCCTATGCACTTACCCTCAAAAGAGTCGCTGTCGCGTCCTTGAACGGCATCTGCTGCTTCCGGCTGTAGGACATCTGAGTCTGTACTACCTGCATCACTGACGACAGGATGTACCATGTCCTGCTGGGATACTGCACCTTCCCAGGAGTCAAATAATGGAGTGGGATATGACAGATTTGGAGGTCCAGATAAAGTGTACACACACTTCTGGAGATTAAAAAATTCTGTGTATACACTACGCCACATGATCTGAAATAAAAAACATTTTTTTATGGAATGAACACAAATAAGAAAAACAAAATATTCATTTCAATAAGTACATTTGTAGTTCTACATTTTCAAGTATGTTTAATCAATATTCATTCAATTATGGAGTGAATATGTACCAGGTGTGAAAATGATAATAAACAAGTTTGCTTCTTTAAAAAGAAGCATGCAAAAGGTCTTTTTGCTGCTGTGGAAGATTTGTTTAATTCGAAAATATTTGGGAATTTTCTCTCATAAAAGACACAATGATTGGTTATAAATTACAATTATTTAACAAAATAGAATTCATTATATATATTGAATATAGTATCATAATGAAAGTTTGTTTTACACTTCATTTTTTAAATGTTTTGAAAGATTTTATGCCGGAGAAATGTACTTTTTTTCTTGGCGCATTAGGGATAGTTTTTCTGCAAAGAGAACTAAATTTAAGGTAAATAATAAATTTATTAAAAGTAATATCAAAAAGTATCTTATAAAATTCAATAAGCAAATTTTCGGTTAATGTTTTGGTAAGTATATGGAAACATTTCCTCTACATTTTCCAAAACGGGCATAAAGTATGTTAATCAAACAATTTTAAGACAAGGATTTACATAAAAAATATTTATATCATTTGATTAGAATAAACAGTATATAAAGCTGCATGCCTCCAACCACAATATTTGACGAAAATGAAACTTTAGTAAAATTTGTGCCATTTGCGCCAAAAAATCTCCGATGCGTTATTTAGTCATACCGGTTCAAAAGTTTAAGGAGCAGTAAATTTTCGGTACACGGTTCACTTGGTCATATTATAGTGCATGATGATATTGTAGCTATAATGTTCACTGTTACGATTTATCGAAACACGAAATATTAAAACGCTATTCAGAAACAATACTGTAATCGATTTATACATTTAAAAACATTAAAACGGAATGAAACATCCACGTAGCGCTAAGTAACATAAATCATATTTTTCGATTTTTTATGTACAGATTTGTTCACTTCGATGTTTATTTTTCGTTAAAGTTAGGTCGTATTTTAAAACGGAGCATGCGCGAAACCATTTATGTAGACTGTTCCTAATGATTTTACGCTTTAAATGAGATTTATTCACTACAATCAGATACGCAAAAAATGGATGCCGCCATCAATCAGTCTGAACACTGTGGAGAGGTCTGATGACCTCTCAAATAATTATGAAAGAATCATTCTAAAACGTAATACGGCGAATAATCAAGGCCAAGGGAGATAAATCGTGTTTACCACATTACTCGTCTGATGTAGAATAGGATTCAGTTTCTTAATTTAATTAATTTGATTAAGTTTATCACCAGACGAAAATTTTCATATTCTTTAGTAAAACTGTGTAGTATAGACATAATTATATATGTTAAAATATCGGATATTGTTATATAATTTTTATTATAAATGATTACAGTTGTTAACTAATTAAAGGAAAACAAAGTTTGTAAGTTAATTGTTTTACTTACTTCGGCCATGTGACCTTCTCACTGAGAAGCATTTGTGCCAGACATCTTCCTGAAGTTATCATTTGCATGCTTCCATGCACCCTCGATCCTGTTGGTATGCACAACCTCAATTTCTCCATTCTCGGCGTTCTTGTAAGTCTTTTTAAAGGAATACGTATGTATTACAGTGAAGTGTCTGTATCCTATATCATTCAGATGCAAGTATGCAGAAAACCCATCACTGTAGATAGTAGACCCCTTTTCCACCTGCTTTCAATTAAAGGTATAAGTGTACCAGCCGTTCTGTCTTTCACTGAATAGAGAATGACAGAACTTGAACTTCTCTCCACCATTCCAAATACATTTTGTACCCAAACCTTTCACCCCTTGTTAGTGTCTCCTCGGTGAAACTTCACCCGTCTACCAAATAGACTTTCGTCTGTCTCTACAATTCCGGTCATTTTCTTGTGACTAAGGTGTACGTGAAAATACTCTTTCATTAGTTCCCGGATGAAACTCCCCCAGTCCACGGCAGTCCCTGTGTAGCTTACACCCGCATACCTTGATGTCATTCCCAAAGACGGTCCCTCCAAATACGCCTTCATCAAGTGCATTATATCCTTTGCGTCAAGTTTACTTCTTTCAAAGAAACTGTATTTCATGATAGAAATAGATAAATACAGAATCCCTAGAGAAAGCCCAACACGGCAAAATTGAAAATGTTGCAGGCTCGGTTTGATTGAGCCTGTTCATGGACGGTACTGGAAAGTGCAAGTTACCGTCCACGCCCCCTAGCACCGGCTTAAGCAGAATTCAACATTTAAATGTGAAATAGTAAAATTTTGAATTTAGAAACATCCGCAGATGTGTTCATACGGCGGTTATCATGGAACCTTCAATGTGACACTTCCGTGCCATTCCATGAAAAGCGGCGTATGGTCCCCAAGTAATAAAAAGCGTGTGCCCTAAACGAGAAAACAATGGGCGGAACTAAATAAAATGGAATTTTGAAAGGGGATCAGAGGTTATGAAGCCTGCGTATCACAGATAAGACGTCAAAAGACAAATTTAAAAAGCAGGCAACATATCCTAAGGGTGATTCAACATTATTCAAGTAGGAATATTGGAACCACCCAACTAGAAAATGCCGAAAAGTTGAAACTAAAAATACCACAAGCACAACAATAATGTCGTGCTGAACGATCTTTAAGGATCTTTAAAGAAACCTCGTGGTCCCTGCTTCTATTACATCGGAGGGTGTATCCAGGGGTCTACGCGCACGTCGCCATCACAACCCGGTCTCTCGCATTGTCTAGAACGGCCTAACAGGCCTTGTTGAATTAACCATGTAGCCACTGTAAGGTCATCTTTGCTAAACAATAGGATTTGAAAAGTCGGAAAACGATATCTCAGAAGCATTTTCTTTTCTCTTGCGAAAGTTACCAGCAACGGGAATTTGCCTGCTTTCAGCCATAGTGAGAAAACTGTTTCACGTGTTCGGGTCCCTTTTATATCCGGAGTTTGATGGGGTTTACATATAAAAACTCGTTTTACATTAAAATTCAATTTGATTGCAAATGTAAACATGATGAGATTTTTAAGGGTTTATAAATATTTAAAAACGCACACAATCGTGTAAACGTTAATCTTACGATAAACGCGAATCAATACAGTATAAACAAGCAATTATCATAGTATTGCAAGCAATCCATAAGTCCCCTACCGGTAAGAGCCCAAGCAACATTCTGAAGGGCCATTGGCCATTCACTTATGTTCCTATTTAAATAAATTTGTTGAAAAAGTTCTTTAAAAGTGATTACAGGAAACAGTTTTTATGTACAGACAGACAGACGGACTGAAGGACACTCTAAAGTTATTTTTTTAAACATCCCTGTTATCAAAATATAACATTTTTAAAATCCTATCATGATTGAAGAATTTGGAGTAAAAATTACCAATTTCTCAAAAAAAAAAGTTCAAAAGGGGCATACTTCTGGATATAATCTTGCTAGAGTATTGAACACTCACAAATGTTGAGTGATAATAAGAAACATTTATATGAAGTTTGAAGTAGATACATTCAGAAAAAGAAGTTATTAAAAAAACAATGTTTTTTTTCATAAAAAAATTATGTTCAAGGGAGGTAATTCTGATAAATTTTGTGCTAGAGTTTTAAACCTTGTCACATATAATGTGGTTGATGACAAGCAACTTATATTTAAAGTTTGAAGAAAATACATTAAGAAATAAAGTATTTATAGTGAAACAAACTTAAAAACTAGAATCAGAAATCTTGAATTTCAGTCTATTTGTTGCCATAGCAACCAGAATTTTCAACATAGGAAGATAAGAAAAGGATGTGCATAATTTCCATACTGCCATCTACCCATATGTCAAGTTTCATAAAAATATTTTCAGTACTTTTTGCGTTATCACTGGATCCAGGTTATGTGTAAAATTTGCCATATTTTCAGTCTATTTGTTGCCATAGCAACCAGAATTTTCAACATAGGAAGAAAAGAAAAAGACGTGCATAATCTCCATACTGCCATCTATCCATATATCAAGTTTCATAAAAATATTTTCAGTACTTTTTGCGTTATCACGGGATCCAGTTTTGTGTTAAATTTGCCATATTTTTAGTCTATTTGTTGACATAGGAACCAGAATTTTCAACATAGGAAGAAAAGAAAAAGACGTGCATAATCTCCATACTGACATCTATCCATATATCAAGTTTCACTAAAATATTTTCAGTACTTTTTGCGTTATCGCGGGATCCAGTTTTGTGGACGGACGGACTGACGGACGGACAGACGGACGGACAGACGGACAGACGGACGGAGGGTAAACCTAAAGTCCCCTCCGGTAAACCGATAGGGGACTAATAAATGTACATAAAGCTTATGTTATATTAATTCCGTTTAAATTTGGATTTTATTGGATTTTATTATACTTTTATAATCAAGAATTGATACAATATATAGATTACATTTATATTATATTCATTCCGTTTAAATTTTGCAAAAAATCTTTATACGTGTGTACTGTATAGTATCAAAAATTGAACTGAAACACAGTCGATAGAAAGGTGATATGAAAATACCGTTATTGAAAGGTCATTGTTGTTATACTTTACAAAATTATAATATGCCCCGCGGACAATGTGGTGTAACGTACTGTCCTAGGATGATAACTTGAGCCTTTGTTTACATAACAAAGACCAATAACAATGCGAAAAATAGGTTAGGCAGATCAATGCCACAACCTATAAAAATGAAAATAAAACTACATATTATCATATGACTTGATAGCGCAGTAGGTAGAGCAACCGTGTCAGTAATGTGTTTTACCCGGACAGGCAGATTCGACTACTGGTTAGACATATTATTTTTACCTCAGAACAGCCAAATGTTCAGAAAACAAGTTTGACATGTTTTTTCATATACATACATGAATATGATTTCGAATATTTTATAACACTGCGATCAGAAGATACAAAAAGAAAATAGAATGGAAATAAAAGAAATAAATATATACTATAAAAAATATAAGAAGAAAACAAAAAGTAAAACGAAAAATAAATAAAGAATAATGATAAAAACAGAGTAAAAAGAAAAAAAAACTGTGTTTATAAAGTGACACTAAGTGGGGTTCGAACCTATGAGTACAAAACACTAATAGTTACAATTACTCCGACCTACCGACAGAGCCATAACGGTGATACACAAACGATTCTCTAAGAATAATGTTATATAGTATATGTAAGTGTTTACTCTTACGATATCGGATAATAGTCCAGATAACCCCGTTTTTCGACTTTCCCATGTACCGTTAAGACCAAATTATCATCTTAGGACAGATATAATATCGAATCTTACGGAATTTTAAACTTTTAACAAAATTAAAACTACATGTATAAATGCGTTTTGTGTTTATTTACTAAAATCATAATGTCAGAAATTGCAATTTTCATCACCTAGGATGTTTTATAAAGTAGAAATTAGATACAAATGACAAAAGATGTGAAGCTCCCAGGCACCGGGAAGGGGGTCCCTCCCTTGCACCGCATGATTAAAAAAAAGGTTTAGAGCAACTTGTCAGGCATGGGCGAAAATTCATGTTAAAGTTAGTCTCCTAAATAGTCTTGCAAGTTTTTTCTCTTGTTTATTTTGCGTTTCAAGAAAACTGTGTGTTCTAAATTTTAATTAACAAAGTCAAAAATCTGGAAACAAAGTGATCCCTCGGAAGCATTAATCACAACAAAATTACATAAGAATTGCAGACTCGGTTTGCTTGAGTCTGTACATGAGGGATAATTAAAAATTGCAACATACCTCACGCCCCCTAGCACCGGCTTGAGCGGTACTCAATTCTCAACACTTAAAAGTGTTGGACTCAATGATCCCGAAGGACCAGAACAATATAACAACACTGAAGTGAAGTACGAGGCAACTTTTTAAGGCTGCCACACAGCACTTGACACCTACTGTTGTGAAGTATAAAAATCTGGAAACAAGTGATCCCTCGGAAGCATTAATCACAACAAAATGACATAATAATTGCAGACTCGGTTTGATTGAGTCTGTACATGAGGGATAATGAATAAGTGCAACATCCCTCAAGTCATCTGTACAAAATATTTTTTTTTAATTTCTGATGACTTCTGTTATGACGCCACATATGACATTTGTTTGCACAGGGCCGATTACGATATGCACGGGGAACGGCTTCATATGGTTCACAAAAATGTGACCAATTAAAATGATATGTTGATTTCCCGTAACCATATGTTTTTTAACTTCCATATGATGTCGATATTGAACGGTTACTTTTACAATGTTGACTTTTTATTTTACTTTTTTGTTGTTAATTGTGAGACATTATTGAAAAAGAAAAGAAACCGAAATGCTATTCGACCCTTATTTAGTTCCTTCAGTCTATAGTTACCAATTCATATATTGTCATTTGATCCTTTATGATAAATTTTGTTGTCATGGATTTAGGTATGTGAAATATCCAACCTTAGGATAACAAAAATGACGGAAAATAAGATCGAAACATTAAATAATCATACAACATTAATCTCCTCTGATGAAAAACATACACACAAACATTTGTTAGGTCAATCCTTTCGGAAATCAGCAACAAATGAAGAAAATGATGATCAAAACTCACATTGTTATTCATATGTGGATTTGAGTACCGCTCAAGCCGGTGCTAGGGGGCGTGAGGGATGTTGCACTTATACATTGTCCCTCATGTACAGACTCAATCAAACCGAGTCTACAATTCTTATGTTATTTTGTTGTGATTAATGCTTCCGAGGGATCACTTTGTTTCCAGAATTTTGTGATCAATATCCAACATTGAAAACCAATGAAATAAATGGATCCTAAGCTATCAAAACAGCGCCAGTGTCTAATAAAACATTCTTTACAAGTATAATAACCGTTAAATGGCAATATCCTTAATGCTTTACCGTCATTAGTGGGCATTATACCAGATTAACACCTCCGGGTGTTTTTTTTTCCGGAAATTCCTTCTGTAATTTTACAATATAAAAATATATGTCAGTCAAGCGCTTTTTATTAATACGCGCATTACATTAAATGGCAATCAATGCCCCGTGACCGCTTTACTTCTTTCATACGCGTTGGAATTACTTTTTTACATTTCAAGTACACGTTTTGCATGTACATATGTTACAATTTTAAAATGAATTGTACATGTACCTACCTTATTGTTTTCTTTTACGTGCATGCGTATAAATTCTCAATGTCCCATTTAAATATTCATAGCATCTATTTTGTAAATTCTACGCATAAAAACTTCGGTTCAAATAATCTGACCAAAGCTCGAAAACGGCTGTGAGCAGCTCTATCTCTGGCCAGTCCAATTAAATCCACCCACTCCAGAGAATATCAGGATTTAAACCATTAACATATATAAATGCAGTCAATATCATTCTTTGAAAATGAGTTATGTTACGTGTCCAGAACAAACGTCTTATATTAATTGGCCATAATGATGCGTCTCAAATAATACCTTGAATAATAATCCACTGCTGATATATATGAGCCGACTTTTTCATACGTGTAAAGATACTGTTGGAAAGTCACGAGAGTAAATTTTTATTGACACGTGTACGAAAACATACAGCAATTTCTTTGACCTTATTTGGCTTAAATATTATCATACACACCTGAAAAGGGTTTAAAAGGAAAATATATTTACCTTCATTTAATATAAATCTTATACGTTTCGGCTGTTACATTTAAATTATAATGTTATATATAGAAATGTAATGTAAACATGATTTATATAATTGAAATATAAACATGATCTGACTGGGGGTTAATATTATAACACCCGGGTCTTGTATTTATGATATACAATCAATACCTTATATTATAATTAAACTATTTGCATCCCCCCAAAATAGAAAAAAAATCCCAAGCCCCATTTTTAGGGCATCGAAGCCCCACAGGAAAACCGTCTCCCCAGAAAAATATTTCCTTTATGTGCAAGTGTAATATATGTTTTTTATGTCTATTCATATATATTCATATTAAAGACAATCACATAAATACTGATTTGTATTCCAAACCCACCGATAAACATCAATACCTTCTTCCTAGCAGCTGCCACCCTCAACACTGTTGCAAGAACATACCCTATATAGTTTGGCTTTAAAAATCAACGAATATGTTCAGATCCCAACATGTTCTATATAAAAGCAAAAGAACTCTCTGAACATCTTCGGATGCGAGGATATAAAGAAGAAGACATCGCAAACGCAATCTTTAAAGCAGGCTGCAAAACAGGAAAGAACTACCAGAGTACAAACATCACTGTAGTGGTCCTTCACAAAATAAATTCCTATTGTGCTCACATATCACCCGGACTTACCAAACAATAGAGCCATCATTGACAAACATTGGCCACTAATTGAGTCTTCGCAGAATCTGAACAAAATGTTCCCCACTAAACCAATCATTGCATATAGAAGACCTAAAAACCTCCGAGACATACTTTTTCGATCCAAACTGAGACCAATAATGACAGACAAAGAAGGTCAGTCTGGACCATGTGGCACACCAAGATGCCAAACATGTGCAGTCATGCACCTCACAAATACATTCTCAACAAATATTATTTATCTTATCTCTTGCAAAGTGTGCAATAAATAATGTGACGACGAAACCAAACTTCTATTAGGTAAACGAATGAACTTACACCGCTCCGACTGTAGAACACGCAAATTTAACAGATCCTCAGTTTCGGAACATTTTCACCAGTTTTAATGACGTGTCCCTCCCTTGTATTGAACACAACACACAGTGGTCAGAGGTAACACGAAAATCACGTGAGATATACTGGATTCGCCAACTTAATACGCTTGAGCCATCGACACAATCAAGCCACACACAAGCAGTGCATCCAGAAGGCACCGAACCAAAAAACGATGGATGACACAAGGGATGTGAAATAAGGGGGAGGGGGGTGTATGCAATAAGTGAAATGATAAAATGATAAGAACGGAAAGGTCGATACGGGGAATTAAAGGGACAAGTTGTGTAAGAAAAAATCAGAGGGACAGGGCACAGAATGGGATAGGAGGTATGATGGAAAGAAAATACTTACCGTTTATGACAATTTAACAAGATAGGTCACCACAAAACATAATACTTGTGCATAAAAAGTGTTTTGATAAATTACAAAATTCTTTAAACCTGGCAAAAAACAAACAAAACTGTATCTGCTTTATTTTATGACAGATTATGTGTTAAGTTTACAGGTTACACACTTCATTATATTCAAATAAATGTTTAAATTCCGCGCTTGGTCAAAATGGCATTTATGTACACAATAAATTCTTTATTTATTTTTCCATTATGGAAATATTGTAAATCCGTTATGCAAAACGGATCAAGAACTATGGCAACAAAAATATTATGAAAGCGTCAGTGAATGCAATTTGGATTAAATTTCAGACAAAAGGCATTTGTTTTCTAATAATTTGTTTTATTTTGTCAATTAAATAAATGACATGATTATTATATTGTTTTGATATTTTATCAGTTGTACTAAATGTTAAGATGCATAAACAGTATAATCTTGACAAAAGTTATTTCAAACAAATGAATTAATGTGTCTAACTATGGTCACGCTGAGAAAGTGTCTTTTTTATCTATCACAGTTGATTACAAGAAGTATCTTTTAAAAAGTATTCGGCCGAAATAAAACTGGTTAACTTTCATATGTTAGTTCTGAATTTTCCAAGCAAAATCATATATTATGATGCACCGCATTTCACCGACCTTATTTACCTTCTAGTTTACCTATGCATATTTATTTTCTGTTATATACGGTTTATATGTTGTAAAAATGTTAAATACTACTGCTTGTCAATGTAAATTATTTTTGAAAGCTTACCCCTACGCTAATATCGGCAATTTTACTGTTTACTAAAACCCGGAAGTGTTTATTGTCAGCCATGTTGGTTATACACGACTTGATGACGTCATGTAATTACTACGTCATGTTTTATTTCGATTTATCAAGTGAGGTTACCTATGGGAGCGTTAAATTATGCATACGAAAATAATAATTTATTGATATATTTTTGCATCACATTTACCGATCCCTCGTTATTGTGTATTCTTATTATTTTTATATTAGATTTGTCAATTTAATTGATGGCGCTTTGTGTGATTTTAACTCGTACTTTATTATCCGTTAGCAGTGTTTGCATTGTTAGCAACCCTTTCGGGGCCTCTTTGTTAGCATTTCGTTAGAAACTTGAAAGTTTCAAATATTGTTAGCAAACCGTTAGCATACTGTTAGCAATACGTATATAAAGGTAGATTTTTGTTAGCAGCGAGGATTTCGTAACTGAGAACCTCAGTATTCACTCGAGTAAAATATTATTTTACATTGAAAAGTAATTTTATTTTATTTTTTAAGTAGAAAATTTACTTAAAGAAACTTTAACAAGAATTTAATAATTAGTTTACTTTTACATCCAGTGTTCTACTGGATGTAATAAAACTTAAGTCAATATTCCTTGTCGGAAAAGTTCTGCATTAGTAATTTGCGTATATTTTCCTGAGTGAATTATATTAGAAGAGAGTTAAATTAATTCTATTTTGTTTAACATTTTCCATTTTAAAGATTAGGTATTAATATATCTAGATCTATACTGTAACTGTTTATTTATTGTAAACTTCATACAGGCTATAACCTGATGTATTTTCAAAGTTCCAGGTACGGCATATAATTGTTCTGTTTGAAGTAGTTTCTTCTTTTCTTCCAGTACTTTCTTTTCTTTGACAAGGCTTATATCAATTTTACTGTCCTGCATTTTTTGTACAAAAAGCAAAGCAATGGGTATATCCTTTCCTTACAAAACTTTACATTTCACTGAGCCACCGATAGCATCGGAAACTCCCTTTCCATGCACTGATTAAAAAAAACGACCGTTTTGCCGTATCAAAACTTAACTTTGACGCTTTTACTTTTTGTCGGTATTGCGTTACAGGTCCGCCAGTAAAGTATTCTTGGGTGATCTCATCTTAATATTTTCAGTGTGTGTTTCTTATGGGCCCATATCGCTCCTGCACCATGGTCTAATGAGTCAGTGAAAAAGCTTTCTGCATTGTCCTTAATGTATTTTACACTTGTGTGGAGCGTAAGTTGCTTCTTCGAAGCACCAAAGTGCGTACCTTGTACTTTGTCTCTGATCTAGCATACATAATTTTCCGAGAAGTCTATGTGTATAATGCATTCTGCATCGTTCATCTGTTCTCGACTGTGACGGAAATATCTGTCCTGTGTGCGACAATTAAACATATGTATCTTAAAACTTTCAAGTGATTTATAAAGTTTGTCGACCAATACACTTGCTTTGTCATTTTCAGTCTCTTTCACGGTGAGAGATACTACTTTTTCCTTCAGCTATATTCCGTCTTTAAATATTCTTTTCTCCTTTTTTATTTGCCACTGTGATCAAGATACAGTTTTATCATCAATGTTCATCTTTTTATCTTAACAAGAATTACACAGATCATACATACATTCATATGAGCCTTCATCACATACAGTTTCTTTCACAAAATCATCTATTTTACTTGAAAATGAAATGTTAGCTTTATGTAGCGCATTCACCATCAAGTTCATGTTATCACATACTTTACATAAACATTTGTTTCTGTCTGCGTCAGACAGAAATAAAACCCAAAATGGTCTAAGCCTGACAAACACAGTAAAACTCGGTTTTGTGTTACCTTCAAAAAGAAATGTTTTTGCTTTTGTTTCTTTTGCTTGCTTTTTGTTACTGTATTTTTCATCCCTGTGATGGTTCTAGAGTTGTCGTCTCTTACGTAAAATGTATGCACATTTTCCTTAACTCGTCTAGTTAAACATGGTTTTCTTCTTGATCTGTGTTTATCTAAATTTATACCAATAAGTCTGAATGTTTCTAATTTCAACCCATACTTTTAAGTATTGGTCCAGAAATAATTCTTGCCAATCTGTTCTTTTCTCACTTCTGATGTTTTTATAACCCTGTTTCAACTGCTGTACCAAAACTTCAAAGTTAAACAGGGCCCTTTTCACACTTCTTTTTCCACTTTGGTTTAAAAAGTTCCTCAGTAATTGCCTTGTTTTTGTTCTAGGAAAATCGATGACTGTCGACTTCTCTTTTAATCTGCTCAACATTTTCCTACAACAATGAAGTTTGTTTCCTCTTTAATTTTGATATTTCTACTTTCTTTAATTTGTTATCTCTATAGACCTTTGCTCTTTCTTTATTCTGATGTTAAAGTGCTTGTTGTTTTAGTCTTGACATTTTCTTTTGAATTTGGAACTGCTCTGGAGAAGACGGAGTTTTCTGGAATTCTTTTGCCTTTTCTTGTCTATTCCTCAACGCTTTCTTTTCGTTTCGCTATTGCTTTCTGGCATGTCTGCGTTCCCTATCTGTCATATCTTTTACCAACTTTCTTTTACCACATAGTTTGTCCTTTTAATATTTCTCTTTACATTTTGTAATGTATGCTAATCTCCTCATTTGGCTAGCGTCTGTGTTAAAACGAAACTTCCGTTGTCGTTCCGCATTGGACATCTTCCCCATTTTCTGAAAGAATTTGGAAGATTTCATGAAATTCAAACTTTTCTCGGTAAATGTCTAGATTGACGGTATTTCACAACAGTTACACATTTGTTTTAGTATATTGTTCATTTATGATATATTTATGTTTAAGCTTCTCTGATGAAAGTTCATGATAATATTTATTCATCACATATCCTGTCTAACATAGGACGAAATCAATAAAAGGTTTTTCAAATAGTTTTAAATACTGTTGAATTTTAAAATATTGTTGTCCGTGTTGTAAAAAATTCGTCAAGTACCTATGTTTTCGGTAGTATTACTACGACCTTTAATTATCTACAGTGTGATGAAACAATGGCTTAGACCGCAGTTTGATTTCAGTACACATCATACACTTTCGAATAAATGAAATGTGTCTATCCTGTCATAAAAGTTGTCCATGATGTAACAAAATTGATTTGTGCGCATGTGATTATTTTAAAATGCTTTCATTTCCGAATATCTATATTATTTAAAACGAATTCGAGACATTGCACGAAACATACACGTACAATGATATATACAAAAGAAAACAAGATATGAATGTGAATGTCTGAACACACAGCAGAGACATAATAACCTACAGCTTTCTTGAAAATTTATGTATGTGCTGTAACAATGATTTTCGTCATGTTAGTTATTGATCAAGCAAGAATTATAAAACAATTTTTATTTTACCACTGATTTTATCCTTAAGGACCCATTGAATAAGATTTTTTTTATATATCTAAGAACACATACACTGTTTTATATTGATATTTAATATAAAGTAACTTACCCTTTTGTCTCTGCTGTAACGTCAACAAACACTTATATTCATACTACATTACCTGAAAAAATGAAGCAAATTAAAGCTCAGCTTGAACAAAAAAGAAATGATTACATCAAACATTCCTCTTAAAATCCTGGCATTTTCTTGAAATGCGAGTGAAGTACCTGTTTTTTTAACCATATGACTCTGCTGTAACACATGCTGCATCTCTGGTGACCATTTTAACATCTTAGCAATACAAGAATAAACAAAAGTCCTGTCTTTTTCACTATAAACTATTTTGACAGGGAAAAAACATCAAAATCAACCTATCTATTGACTTAAGTTGAGTTTTTCATGATACAGTTGAGTAAAATTGTCTGTAATATATTTCGTCTGTGCTGTAACAAATTCTCGTAATACCATGGACAAGTTACAGCACAGAATATATTTGACTTTAAAACTAATACGTAATTACTTGTCCCTTTAAAATGGCGAAAAACGTGTATTTCAAAAAAACAAAATCGTTGCTACGATCTATCTTGATGCAATAAGTCTTGACCATTTGCAATTTACTACAAATTAGCAGCGTTACATTATAGACACACATAAAATATACGCAGTCACTTACCTTCATTTAAATCCAGCTTTTTTAACAAATGGAGATTAGAGATGTCGGGGACACTGTCACATTGCTTACGTAAACATGACTCTTCAAAATGGAGGTACTTGTCATTTGAAAAATTGAAGGGATCAGTTTGTATTGTTTAGTTTGTTACATCACGGACTTAACTGCAAACTATTTTGGTACACATGTTGTTGCTAAATAAAAGTAAGAAAGGATTAATATAATGCATATAGCTGAAAATCAATATTTCGGTGAGATATCAAGTCGTTATTAATGATAAAATTTATTGTCATAACAATCTTTGATAGTTTTGAAATTTTACTAATAAGTTAAAACTTTTAGTTTGAGACACGTTACATCATGGAAAAACTGGGCCTTTGACTCACCATGAAAACAATTTAAAGCATGTTACGTAACTTATCTACGTCTTAAATTGTCAGGAAACATCGATGCTTTTCATACATACTTGGCTTTTGAGCAATTTAAAGTAAAAATAAAATATATAGATCCTGGACATTAAAAAGGCATATTTTGATAATGTCTCTGCTACGAGTTAAAAGAGAAAGAAATGTGTAAAAATATTGTCTTTTATTTACATATTTGATAAATCGTTATAATATCATTTTATATTTTCATATTCAGAATTTGTTGCTCTAGTTGAAGCAATTAGCAGTCTTACAGCACTTTGAGTGGAAAAAACGCCAGATACTTCTGAAGATAACACAACTATTAAAATGAACGCTATTGTATCAGATGGTGATGATGGAGCCACTTAACAATGCGGCAGTTTTGAAATAGTCACTATAAGTACTTAATATACAAACTTATCGTGTGCCTACCCTTATAATTCATATAATAATATAAAATTTTAAAATTAACTCCAATGGAATCTACTCTCATCAAGAATTATTATATAGATAATGTTAATATAAGTAAAGTACCTATAACTACACGATGTCATTTCATTGCGCTTATATGTGCATTTATATACAAAGTGCATTTAATTTTTACAATTATTAATAAGTGTTTTATTGCTGTTATTTTTGTACCTGAATGCATTAAACCTTTTTGATATACATTGCATTTGGAAAATAAACATATTAGTAATTAAACTGGCGACCTGTTGTGAATAATGTCTCAATAAAACTAGCAGAAAATTTATTGAAAGTCGTAAAGGGACGGAGTAGAGTACGATAATCGGAATCAATAGAGACATAAAGCTTGTCTCATTATTCCAAACATGCACGACTAATTAGTTTGCAATCAATTGAGTATTTAACTAGAGATTAACTTTCTCATCTACTAAAACTCCTCCGTTATTGATTATACAACCGGGGTCAATGCCATGTCCTATGCATTCCTGTTAACAACTCCAATATGTAACAAACACGGGTTAAATGAATATGGAAAGATACCGACTGTATGTAAATATTTAGTTGTTTTTATTTGTTTGGGTCGTCAGACCAAACAAATAATGGTAGCGAAATTTCAGAGTATAATGTTCTTAATTGCAAATGCCGAAAGTAGTCCACTTTTTTGAAGCGGTTACTTCCCTTTTGTATGTACACTAAAGCCGAAAAATTCAGGGGAGATCACTGCGTAAAGATGGTCAAAGACAGGCGCATCAATTTTCAAGCACAGTAATTCCCGAATGGTCGAAGGTTTCTAATATTGTTTTATTGTATTTTCTGATCGAAAATAACTAAATACAAAGCGGACATTCAATCTCTGACACAGAAGTTTACAACAAACCTAACAACAAGTAGTTCTCAAAACAGCTTAAAACTAGCGATTTAAAAGAAAGAATATTTTATTTTGTTACAAGTATCCAACAAATTACAACACATTTAAAGTTAAACAATAGCGTTGGCTTATAGAATTGTCAATAAATGCACAATCACAAATTACGCGGATGAATATGATTTTATCAATGAAAATACTATTTATAACCGAATACTACACAAACCGAGTAGTGGAATATATAGATTCTACATGTCGGACTGTTTGGGCGAGAGGATTTTCGCTAAAGTATTTACTTCAATCTTAAACAACAGGTTTTCCCTGAACAAAATACCTCGAAATTAATAAGGATTACAAACCCGAAATGCAATGGAATTTCTTAATTTAGAATGACTTGATATTATTCAGACTATCTGTGTATAACTTCTCCGTGGTACAGTGGTAACACGCTCGCTTAGTGAGTGAGAGGTCTCGAGTTCGAATCCCAGTCGAGAAAAATTTTTTTTCTGATAAATTCTTTTTTAAGTGTTTTTGTTAAGGAAGTAGCCATGATATGCAAGGATAAAGTGTGACTGTCGTAAAAAATGAACATAAATAATTTTTTGATGCAACTCTAGTAATGCAGAATTCCGTATGTATCAAACTCTGGTGCCTTGCAAAATGAATTATAATACATAAAAATAAACCTATACAGGAAAATGCATACAGATATACAGTACGATTTAGATTGCAAAGATCAGAAAATACCACAGAACTTGCAGCACTTTGATTTTTTATAAATATAAATGCTTATAGTAAGCTCCAGGATTATTTACATATGTGTTAAACAACAGTTAAAGTCGTTACAAGCCCTAATTTAGAATAATATGGTTTTCTTCAGCCCGTTCACATATAAATTCACCGTGGCTGAAGGGTTTTCGGGCTCGCTTAGGAAGCGAGAGGTCTGGAGTTCAAATCCCAGTAAAGGTAACTCTTTTTTTTTCAAATTGTTAAAGTCAAATAAACATTGGATTGAATATCAGTGTTGCAATTAGTCTTATAGCCAATTTACTACAATTAAAACGCTGGAAAGCATTGGTGGCACTATACATATAATCTCACAACCTGCACCTTTCTTACATTCTGAGACCCAAACAAATTCAGCACCTTCTGTGCTTTGATTTTTATTGATGTTGGTAAGCGTAAAGATTTTCAGTTAAAAGCGCAAATAAAAGCTCAACTAAATGTATTTTTTATTGTGCATTTTACATTTGTTTCATACATTTTTACAATGTAAACAGAGCATTTGCGTTATAACCGTGAAAACGTAACTCTTTAAGCTTGAATGATGCTCCCAAATTATAAACAAAAACTCCGAGTGATTCAGCATTGTTACCGACATAGTTCTTCGTCACATGTAAAAGATTTTATTTATGTTTCAAAATAATGAACTTTGTGTACGGACTCCATCAAACGAAGTATGCGTATTTTTGTATTTAGGCTGTTTAATGACCTCATTCCCTAAAACCTTATAAATGTTTTAAACAAAACTCATCTGACCTTAAATGTGTCATGCCAATACAAATGGCATAGTTTCTTATGATATGAAAAGGATACGACATCAACTTCTTTTGGCTTGATTTTACGTCTCAATGACACATTAATCGTAATATCGCGCCGAAAACTATAATTATTTAACCTTAAATCTATCAGTAAAAGAATATAAAATATATTTGTTCAATAAAAGTAAAAAACTGTATGTGAATTTTACATATACATGCTTCTTAGTTATAACCTTCCAATGATGAAAGAATATAATTAACATGTAATTTTAATACTTCATTCATGATTAAAACATAACAATTAAAATGTCCTTCGAGGTATTCTGATCGTCTTCATTTTCTCATTTTATGCCATTTCTTGTCATGTTTTCTGTAGTGAATACCCCTCTAAGGTATTGCATCCCAATGTTTATCATTGAAACTAGATGTATTTCTCAAAAGACTCAATAAAGTCACAATTAATCTGGTCGTAAGTATCCAGGGGTTACATATTCTTTGATTGCATTCAAATTGATTGGATGCTATCAACTTAAAGAAGCGGTTGCACACGTTGACCTTTATACTAATGTCAATAATGTGCTCGTCGACGTAATACGCCGCTTTTCATGGAATGGCACTCACCTGTCACATTGTAGGTTCAATGATGAACACATTCTGCTAAAGCCGGTGCTAGTGGGCGTGGGCGGTAACTTGCATTTTCCAGTACCATCCATGAACATGCCCAATCAAACCGAGCCTGCAACATTTTCAATTTTGCCGTGCTGGTCTTTCTTTGGGGATTCTGTTTTTGTCTATTTGAAATATTTAGTAATTCCTCAAAGATGACTATAGATGAATCAGGAGAACATGAAAGGAGTCAATATCAATGCAATCCTAAAAAAGGACGTAAAATGAACATGATTAACCACCTGCCATCCAATTTCCTGATGTTTGCTCCAGTTATTTTAACATCAATTGTATCTTAATATGTCAATATAAAGTTCGTAAAATAAATATCTTTTGAATGAATTATGCCAATCACATTTCATATGATATTTTTCTTTAATTAAGATAAAAATATTCTTAGCACAATTTCTATTAAATCCAATGTCACTGTGATGATTGACCATTTCGATATATTTTAAACATGAAGATACTTAAAATGGTGAACAAAAAGTCTTTAAAATAATAATATTTTAATCAAAAGCACATGTGTTCAATACAATTTGATATGCATGGATGGCTTTATTTGCTATATTTAAGTATTACAACGACTCGTCTTTGCTTTGGCCTTGTGCTTTCTCCTGCGATCGGTCGGTGCCGTGCTGAGTTCCGTGCCGGTGGTTTGGTTTTGCTGGGTTTTGTTTGGGGGGGGGGCACGTTTAAAGAATGTCGCCTTTTCTTGTTGAATTTTGTTCTCATATTTGATAATTTATCAGGATCAATTTGAAACGCTTTTAAATATGTCGAATTTGTCTGAAAAAAAGGTGTAAAGAAATGGATGACAGAGAACAATACAACACTTCTAAACTCGAAATAGCTTTTATAGTGTGTATGTATAAGAATGTCAATTTGATTCTCTTCATGAAATTGTTGTTACTCTCTATAACATAGAGAAAAACGAAATCCCTTCATTGGCAGAAATAATGCTTAGTTGATAATGCCAAAATTAAACTTGAAAATCTAAAGAATGTATAACCCTAGGGTAATGTTTATGTACATACTAATTGAAACCTTGATCGAATCTCATCAGCATCATTCTTGTTTCAAGGATAATCAGGTTCTAGAACTACTACAGAGGAATATTAACTGCGCATAAAATGACAAAAATTAGCATAAATGGAGAAAATGATAACACACTGAATTTGGACTTACTGTATAAAATCAGAAACTTTATAAATCTAATTATAAATTGCTGGAGTCCTATACAACGATATACACTCAATGTGCACGTATTTATTCATTAAATGTTACGGAACTTATCCAAATTAAATACTAATAATAAAAACAAATGAGAAAGTTATGTATGCGTAAGATATAACTATCTTTCAATAAGGGCTTTCAATGATCATAACTTGATAAAAAATAGTGTGCATTTTTACATACATAAGTATTACATATGTATTTCAAACAATATTTTTAACTCGGAAATTATAAATTTTCTCAAAAAGGAAAAACATTATGCATACGAAACGAATTGACGCCGGCTTGAAATATTTATATTTAAACATTATACCAGTATAATAATTTTCGATGTCTAAAGATATTGGTCGATGTTATTTTTTAATCTTTTTTCATGACTCAGTGTACTTTTACTGTTTTTGTACTTTGGTTCTAAGTAATACAGACACTTTCAAAGTCAGAGGACTTACAAAGTCTACTGGTCTACCGAGACCTCAGTTGCACGTTCTTACATTATCACAGGCACAAGCGATCACCTGGATAGACGATGGACGTACCACACTTTGGCTGGATATATTGTTTACATAAAGAACCCGACGCCTCTTTAACCGCGACAAAGGACAAGTGCTTTGAACAAAGCCCTCAACAACTCTAACCATTTTTCCTTTGATGTCCCCGGTGTGAAATTAAATGATATTGTAATTATTTCTGTTTTGTTAATCAATATTATATTCTTTGTTGTAATTATTATAGTCATTTGATAAAATATTGATCCAATATCATGTTTATTTTCACCTCTCACCTTTTGCTTGTTTTGTAACATAATGCTTAAACAATTTACTTACCTTTAACATACTCTTTTATAATTGTCTCTTTGATCTATACAATACGACGAGTTCTCATGGCAACATTTTATATTCAATCACGAATAATATGAGGTACAAAGAGTCATTGTATATTCATATTTGAAATATGAAACTTAGTTTATTGATTGTCATTGTATACAGAATTACAACAATAACGACGGAGTCTCCCTTAGAAATCATTTATCATTAGAGATGACGGGGATCAGCCATGGAAATACCAATAAACCACTTAATAGAATAATCTCTAACTCGTTACTCTTGTTCTATGTATAGTTAAGTCAACACATTTTATTTTATTAATTAATTTGTTCCAATATTATATTGGATATTCCGTAAAAATGTTGTTGACAATGAATCGCTCTATCAATATATAATTTGGCTAGTATCTTTATTCATTAAGTATACATTACCTGTAACATATATTAAAGGTGAAATAAATTGAGAGAGAGATTGTGACAGTAAGGAATGACAAGGCAGTTTATAGCTTGATAACAGATGTGTATTGTGCGATTCAGATATAGAAAAAAGGAACTGTTTAGAAAAGTGTAAATTAATATAAAATGGAAGCTTTGAGACTCATTGCTAAAGGATTTACAGCAGAGGTAACATAAAACTACATACAATTATATGTTTTTAATGTTAAAATTTAATAAAAACCTGTACATTCTGAAAATGTTTTTTAAAATGAGAGTCTCTGATTACATATAATACGGTACAATATGTCATCATAAAGGTAACATTTAGTTATTTACAAGCAATACGGTACAATATTTATGTTTTTTGGCAATTTAAAACTTCAGGTTCTTATTTCACGTAATAAGACTCTAAATAACAATGCAAATATGTTACACATATTTTTTCTTCATTTGGTACTTAAATGGAGGTTAAATAGATCATTAAGAAAACACAGCATTACATGTTATTAAAACATAAAATGTTTGAAACTATAACAAACAAATATATGCAGTTATATGAATTTTGACAGGAAAATACAGACATGATAGCAAAATAATTATGAATGGCGTGAAACAGACAAATTGTCTCACTTTTTGTGTGAGACAAAAAATAACTTAATTAATATGATGGTGATATGTCTTTGCAGGCAAGTGGTAAGAAAACTAAAGAAACGCAAGACAAGACTGTAAACGAAAGTAAGTTATCATTTCCTTAGGCGAGTTATCATTTACTTAAGCAAGTTGTCATTCACTTAAGCAAGTTATCAGTTACTTAAGCAGTGCAAACCTTACAAATATTTTGTCTTAATAAAATATTTTGTCTTAATATATGTAACAGCGTATTCACGAATATTTCGTTACATTTTTGACACAGCGTATTTTCTAAAGATTTAGATAATCTACATAACAATGTCTTCATTATTCAGGTATAGACGAATCAGACAAAGGAGATAGGAACTTTGATTCAGGTATGTGTAATTCCATTTCGTCATATTTAAATATTTTATTTCATAAAAGTGACATTTTGCACATTTTGTTTCATTTTTAAATCGAGCTAAATTGACTTAATATTTCAAAAGCTTGACTTTTAAAATGGTGAGCTACAAGTTGTTTTGGATAAAATATAAATATGCCTAAAATATATAAAAGAGAGAAAGAAAGAATCCCTTAAGAAAGTCCAACACATTAATGAAAATGTTGTAGGCTCAGTTTGATTGAGCCTGTTCATGGACGTTACTGTCAAGTGCAAACTACCGTCCACGCCCCCATAGTAACAGTTTATGATTTAAAACATAATAAAATTTTAAACATAAAAAGACGTTTACAGTGCGGAGTAAATGACAAAATTGAAATAAAGTATGGCAAAATGTAAACGTTATTTTGTGTGGGCAGAATGTCAGTTAAAAAGTCTCGTTCGCTTATTAGTTATGATATTGTTTTAATCATCCTTATAATACTGCACGTTTGTAACGTCGCTTTTCATTTTCAATGGATAATCGTGACGTTTATATAGTTTTATATACACGTCTGCTGTCGATTTATAAAGAAATCTTACTTTTTTCACACAAAAATGATGCGTGCTTTATTAACGGCTCGGGTTATATCTACAAATAGCCGTTTATATAGGGCCACATTACCTGTCAACAATCTTTATAACTAATAATAAATTAACATCAGTGTGCTAGTTGTAACAGGACTTTA
>NW_026862061.1:0-9079 GCF_026571515.1 Ruditapes philippinarum | reverse complement strand
ACCTTAATAATTTAATTGTTAAGAATAAATCTTAAAAAGATGTTGCTGTCGACGCTTATGAAGTTTTTACATATTTCATCGTTTTGTATTTGTACCATGTATTAGTCCGCTGTTACAGTTTATTTACAGCTCACCTGAGCACAACATGCTCATGTTGAGCTATTGTTACAGGGCAGCGTCCGTCCGTCATCCGTTGTCAACTTTTGTTTCAAACACCTCCTTCTAAAACATTGGCCAATATTATAATATATTTCGGTATGAATCACAAAGCTAAGGGCTTGTTTGTTTGTGTTTGGTTTGTTTACCCTCGCCACCGGAATGAACCATATGGGCGAGCACATACTTCATTTAAAACTTGCTTAATTTATATGGGAACTAATTTAATTTGTCTACAGTTTTATCGGTACATGTGTTTACGTGTGTGCCATAATTCCTACCACATGTTCGTATAAAAGTACGTAACCCATGATAGGAATAAGATGGGATTGCTCCCATACTAAGTTAAAATGACGTGTATTTAAAAAAAAATTGAACAGCATATTTAAATTACCTAAGGTTAAAATGGCCGAGACGTTTATAAAAAGCACCGTCTCTTATAACAGGTCAACTATTATAATATTCCATGATTAAAATGATAGAGAGAAAGTCTTGTTAAAGCAATGTCAGGAACGCATTTTCCCAATTCAATGTGGCTAGTCATTTAAAGGCCTGATTTGATCAGATACATACACAAAGGAGTGTCAGAATATTAAAAAACAAGTTTGTTTTAGTGTGGAAAAGATAGAATTTAATAATTTTCTAGTATATTTCACCCGAACACCTGCTTAGTTAAAGATGTTCTTATTGGTCTAAAAGTGATTGCCTCCTTTGTTCTCATTGGCCGAAATTTCTTTGTTTACAAAATAAGGAGGTCAATCCGATTTTGTGATATTTTGCAAATTTTCTTAATTTTCGGATTGACCTATATCGACAAGTTTGTCGCGCGAACGGGATAGAGATTTAGCAGGTGCCCTTATCACTCCATTGTATAGTATCTGTACAACTATTAATAAATAAGAATAAAACAACAATAAACTTGTAAAATAGCAATTGTTTTAAATCAATGGTCTAATCTAACTTAGAAAATTCCCAAAATATGGCTATTAAGTAATATCTTTGTTACCCTTAATGTGATGAAGTGACCTTTTTTAACAAATATAAGGCCACTTCATACTTGAGTGTATGCGTATAACTTATGCTCCATATGGGGGAACACATACACTTTTATGTTTTATATACAGGACAAAGAGAAGAAGTAAAAATAAACACAGGGCGGGGGAATAAGGATATTTACACTATATGGAGTCTTTTAACATTAAGGGTAACGGTAGCCTTCCTTCCCAATTTTGTTCGACCACTTGATTTACATTTTAAAACAATATCTGGCATGTAGACCCAATTAAGATAAATTGAATAAAATTTATAATATCACATTGTTCTTCCGTTTCACGGCCACTTCCTAGGGCCACAGTTAAAATATATAAATATTAAGACTATGTAATATACATATTTACAATTAAAAGTATAAGTCTACATGCCTAGACAACATTTAAAACTAAAAGAGTTAAGTGTAGATTTGCAACACCGTCCGCGTCGGTCCGCGAAATGAGGATTCGAAAAACAACTTGGTTAATAAGTAAATATTATCTCAATTATAGCAGTAATAGAAATTCTACTGGCAACCTCACAGGATATTGTATACCACATTTTACCCAGTGAGTATAACCATCCCACTGAAAGTAAAACTCCCTCCCGATAAAGGCGAAGGATAGATGTTAACCAGCAGAAAAACTAAATACTTAGTAGATAGAGAACAATATCATTAAAGGTTATAAATGTCCAAAATGACAAATACGTGCATCCATTACAACCTATACAAATTAATAGTTATTTAATTACATAAATTAGTTACATTCCTCCTGCCACCCCCGGATAGACGACCTGGATCTTTTGTTTTAATTATATGGCAAGCCGAAGTCAGAACCGGACCAACGTACCAACAACGACATGAGAGGTCATTTATTAGTTTGGAAAAACGAATAAGTTCCGAATATCATTAACTAAAACTCGAAAAAAACCATTTGAGCCGTGCCACGACAAAACCAACTCAATGTTGGTCCCGCCACGACACGGCTCATTTTAATATACTGTGACCAATCATATTGTCCCATTTATACAATTTTATTGAGTACTTTGTTTTGATTGGTTACTAGCCAACAAGTGGGCGTGGTCATATATGAAATTTAGAGGAGTTAAACTGCATGTACACCTGTTTATAAACGTATTTTTTTTAAACTATAAAGACCTATTTCTTAGGTGAAAAAGAGATTCTATAATGTCTGGTATACCTATTTAACAAAAAAGTTATCACAAATGTTCAGTCTTGTCTAGATGATTAGAATTGATACCCCATTTTCTTGTTTTCGTGATGGATAGAAAATGAGGAATGTTAACCTATACGGAACATCAATTTATATATTCAATAATTTTTAAATCTAAAGTTGAAATCGTATGAAAATTATTTTCTGTAATACATGGTATATGTATTTAATGAGGAAGTAATTTGAAATATTGTATCTACTCTAAATCGTTGAATCTGATGTACCATTTTCTTCTTTAAGTGCTAAAAAACCGAAAAAACCTAAGTTCGAAAAATTTAATATAAACGATTGTATTTTTGAAAAAGTTCGCTTCCAAGATCAAAATTGTATATATTATCGAATTACACACAAATATGATCTGAAATATTGTTTATGTTTAACCAATTATCATAATTAAATCGAAAAAACTGCAAATGATATCTTTTTTCAGGTTTTCATGCCGAACATGGGTTTTGTAAGCTGTTCGCTGATTGGTCGAGAGCCATTGTCTCTCATGTCGCTATTGGTACATTTACTATCCGATTTTGACTTCAAGCTTAGAGCATTAACCTATGACCCCCTCAGGAATGTGATGTAAACAAACCATGTATTTTATTTTTATGCTGTTCACTGTAGAGAATTTAGATCTTCCTTATCATAAATATAATATAAAAACTATGTTTTATTTCTTAATCTCAACTATATGCAATATGTATTATACAGTCCGGGGAAAGGGTTTAACCCGATGTAAGGCCAGTCCACACGCTCAGATAAACCCTTCCCCTTTCTGTTTTAAACTATTTACTATTTATTAAGGAGAAGAATAGACAACTCCTAATAATTGGTAATTTAGTGGAAAATTGTTAATAAAAGCCATATGTTTTAACAATTTAACAAATTTACAATTGGCTTTATGCCGAAGTATCTTTAATAACATATTTAGATTTAAATTTGGTATGTACTACTACAATAAGAGATGTTAAATCACATAAAGTTAAACTAGTTGGATATTTTGGTGCCAAGTTTATTCATTTGAGTTCTTTCCCTTGGACTATTCTTAGTAACTGTTGGAGCTTATTGTGTATGAAATAGAAGTTGGGCTTTATATGAAAATGGCCCTAACTTTTCCATTTTTTAATGAATTTTGTTGAAATTTTCTTCTTTTAGTCCATTATATAAGTAAGTTTATTAATACAATATTTAAATATTGATTAATTTAGGCTTTTATTGATTTCTAGATGGTTATAAATTGATATGATTTCCACTTTTAAGTTGATTTAGTTTATCACCACATTATCCTAAGTATCATAGGGGATATACTGTAAATTTCTTAGTATTCATTGAAATTTGTTGGAATTTTGTGTTTTAAGTCCAGTATATATGTCTGTTAACTATTATCTTATGTTTATATTCTTACTTTATTGAGATAATAGTTGAAAGGATGTTTTATTTAAGTAAAATTTCACAAATTAATATGTGACTGTAGTAAAGTTATTTAAATAGTTAGTTTTAATATTGATGTTATCTCTACAAAATATGATCCAAGTCGCCTATTATAGTTTTATGTTATTAGATCTGGTCTGTTAATTTACAGTCTAGAAGAAATTTTTCTAGAGCTGAAAATATTACTTTATTTTTAGATTTAGGGGGATTTAATACATTTTGGTAGGTAAAGCCAAGACCTGCTTTTTGAAAGCTGTCAATCATGGTATTTCTGTTAATCATGAATTGACAGCAATCAAAAAGCAGCTAAGGGCAATTAGGGCAAAAGATACTAAATTAGCATACTGTAATATTAATTAACAGATGAAATGATCTGTATTTGTGGAGATAAACTTTCAGTGGGAATTTTGTTTGTTTGTTTGTTTGTCTGTTCGTCCGTTTGTTTGAGCGTAAGATAAAAACATTGCACATAAGGTGTGCACAAATTGAAAATAGTTTCAATAGTAAAAATGTCATAACATTTTTATGAATGATATACAGAATGTTATAAATTCTTTAATCACGTCATTCAATAAATTGGATATGGAGTACATACTCATTAAGTAAGTATCTGCGTATTTCATTTTTAGAGCACGACTAATTTTGCCACGTAAAATATGTAATTATTAAAATATCAAATGTGATCGTAATACTTTTTTTAAAAAATGGAAAAGGAAGTCAATATTTCAGTTTATTCAATGATTTCATTTCTTTGCAATCTTATATGTTTTCTACGCTGTTGACACGGAAGTTATGTATTATTAACAAGCTGTAAGCAATTGTTCAATATTATTCACTTACCACCAATCATATCTGAGATAGCCAATTGTAACTTTTATTCGGCTGCAGCCAAGTCTTTTATGATTTTGAATAAGACGAATAGTTTACTGTGGTACGATACAATTTATTTTGCGAGTTCTTAATAAAAATAAAGTAAATAAATACTTTTACGTATATCAGCTTAACATGTCGCAACCCACGATACGTTTCTTGTTTCAAGTTATTTTGTTTTTCTTTTTAGATAAATTTGCAGATAGACTAGTGTTATGGTAGTGTTGGCATGTCTAACTTATGACGACAAATTACAACAAGAAAAGCATTGATGCAAAGCATCAAAGGGCGACGCCAAAAGAATTTGATCCAGGTTTGCACCTAAATACTTAACAAAAGATGTGTACTTTATAGCAGTACCATTACATGTGACCTGGAGGCTAGGCCCAGTTTAAGTTGAAACTTAAACCAAAAAGAATAGACTCTGTCTTGCCAAGATGCAAAGACAATTTATACTAGTAGTCAATTAACCAATCTTATAAGACTTATACCTAAAATATGGAAGCATTTCTTCAGATTTATTTTACAAGACACAATAATTCCTGAGTAATCAGCATATAGTATCGGACCTGGGAAGAAAAAATATGACCAGATTAATAAAAAAAACTGTGTTTAACCCCCCCCCCCACAAAAAAAAAAATGTAAATGACCCCCTTTTAAAATATACTTAGAATAATTAAGTAGTATATTTTTAAAGGGGGTCATTATTTACAATTTTATTTTGGGTTTTGACACTTTTAAGATGAACACAGTTTTATCAATCTGGTCATAATTTTTCTTCCCAGGTCTGATACTCGTGCCTGTGCATATAATAAAATCTTATTGTTGAGGGGTTGCAGACATGTCATTGACATATATCAGACATAAAAGAGGACCTAAAATGAAAATCAGGGGGACACCATAGGTACTCAGAGCAGAAGTAGAATGAGTACCAGCCACATCCACCAGCTGCTGTCTATCAGAGATAAGACTTAAACCATGTTAGAATGTCATTACATATGGCAGATGCTTAAAGTTTCATGAAGAAGAAGAAAAAGAACTTCTTCATGTGCAGTATAGTGCTATCAACTGTATCAAATGCCCTTTGTAGATCTAAATGTATCATGCAATACTCCCTTTGTCCATTTCAAATTTAATGCAATTTGTTAAATGAATCAAACATGTGTCAGTTGAAAAACCACTTCTAAACCCTGACTGAAACTGCCTGACTATGACTCGAACCCATGACTTTCAGAAGACCAACTGAGCTATCTGGCCGGCTACACATTTTCTCTTTAATAATGAACAGTTCTAAACCACAACATATTTCCCCACTATATTGATTTGTGTCCTTGAATTTCTTATGTTTACAGAGCATAGTGAATTGAACTCATGCTTATATGCAGTCACAGGATGAGAAAAACTTTCAGCTTGACCAGAACTCGAACCTGTGACCCACAGAATAATGTACCGCAGCTGTAGCGATTAAGCTATCTGGCCACTTACACATTTTCTCCCCTAAATAGTGAACAGTTCTAAACCGTGACAGATACTTTTAGATTTTTAAATTAACAGATAATTAATTCTTAATTAACAAATAAGAAAACAAGAGGGCCATGATGGCCCTGAGGTCGCTCACCTGTATATAGGCCCCCCAACCCCCCCCCCCCAATGTTGCAGGGCCAATTTAACCAAAGGGCTTTTATTTGCACAAACTTGGTAGACACCCATAAGAAGATGTTTCATGCTAAACATCTAAGCTCTAGCTCATTGGGCTTTTTAAAAGAAGATTTTTTTAAAGTTTTTACTATACACATATAGTTAAAACCATGAGACCCCTGGGGCCGGGCCAGTTTTGACCCCAGGGCTTTTATTTGAACAAACTTTGTAGACACTTACTAGAAGATGTTTCATGCTTAATATCTAAACTCTAGCTATTTGAGTTTTTTCAAAGAAGATTTTAAGTTTTTGCTATACACATATAAAGAAAATCAATGACCCCCGGGGCGGAGCCAATTTTGACCCCAGGTCTTTTATTTAAACAAACTTTGTAGACACTCACTAAAAGATGTTTCATGCTTAATATCTTAACTCTAGCTATTTGGGTTTTTTCAAAGAAGATTTTTTAAGTTTTTGCTATACACATATAAGGAAAATCAATGACCCCCTGGGGCGGTGCCATTTTGACCCCAGGGCTTTTATTTGAACAAACTTGGTAGACACCTATTAGAACATGTTTGATGCTAAATATCTTAGCCATAGCTCTTTGAGTTCTTTAAAAGAAGATTTTTTAAGTTTTTACTATATGCATATAGGGAAAATCAATGACCCCCCGGGGCGGGGCCAATTTTGACCCCAGGGCTTTTATTTGACAAACTTGGTAGACACTTATTAGAACATGTTTCATGCTAAATATCTTAGCTCTAACTCTTTTGGTTCTTTAAAAGAAGATTTTTTAAGTTTTTACTATATGCATATAGGGAAAATCAATGACCCCCTGGGGCGGTGCCAATTTTGACCCCAGGGCTTTTATTTGAACAAACTTGGTAGACACCTATTAGAACATGTTTGATGCTCAATATCTTAGCCATAGCTCTTTGAGTTCTTTAAAAGAAGATTTTTTAAGTTTTTACTATATGCATATAGGGAAAATCAATGACCCCCCGGGGCGGGGCCAATTTTGACCCCAGGGCTTTTATTTGAACAAACTTGGTAGACACCCACTAGAACATGTTTCATGCTAAATATCTTAGCTCCAGCTCTTTGGGTTCTTTAAAAGAAGATTTTTTAAGTTTTTACTATATGCATATAGGGAAAATCAATGACCCCCCGGGGCGGAGCCAATTTTGACCCCAGGGCTTTTATTTGTACAAACTTGGTAGACACTCACTAGAAGATGTTTCATGCCAAATATCTAAGCTCTAGCTCTTATGGTTTTTTAAAAGAAGATATTTAAAGTTTTTTCTTTCGGTTGCCATGGCAACTGCATGGAATTAAATTCTTTGAACAATTTTTAAAGGTGACCACCAAAGGAACATTCCTGTGAAGTTTGGATGAAATTGGCTTAGTGGTTTATGAGGAGATGTCATTTAAAGAAAAAGTTTACGGACGACGGACGGACGACGGACGGACGGACGGACGGACGGACGCCGGACGAAAAGCGATCACAAAAGCTCACCCTGTCACTTTGTGACAGGTGAGCTAAAAAACGTAAATACTCATTGTCTTAATTAAAATAACAATTTATATATTATTGTATAATTATTTTTACTAAAAAGGGCTTAGACAGTTATTGGTTGTGCCATTATACATAACAGGTCAATTTGAAAGTGAGCATAACTTTGCTAATTACATGTCCACTATATATTTTTGTACAGATAAAAAACTAACCTTTTTCCTATGATAAGAAATTTTATGAAGGCTGATTTGTATTTTGCATCACCGGGCGAAAACATGAAATGCAACAAATGAACCATTTTGTGGTAGATTGTATTTTCATGTTTTCATCTGGCGCCCGATTACTTTTTGTACTATGTTGGTTTTCATGTGGCGCAAATCACCCACTATAAATTTAGTGCACAAATTTATTCAAGGGCAAGTAGCAATCTACTATCTAATGTAAAGTCTGTTGTTGGGTTGACTCAGGAGACCTGGAGGTTGAGACAGGTTTCCCTCCATTACAAATAGATAAGACAGAAGCTGTCATTTTCAAACTATGCTTTTTTTATGTTGAAATTAGAGTAACTATTCAGAATATGATTTTTGAGACTTTATTAATTATATTGCTTGATCAAAGTTTAAGGACATTTTCAATCAATACATGTTTTATCATTTATAACTTTAAATGAAATTCTCATCCCTTTAATAATTATGACATAACTGTAACTCTTTTAATTCAGAAATATTATAAGTCTCATCATATCAATATACTAAGATATACATGTATGCACATGACATTAATAATTCCCAGTTTCTATCAAATAAATATGAAATCTTAACATTAACTAACATTAACGTGCTTTTGATGACCTTACAACTGGTAAATTTTATACAACAAAATAGTATTATAAGTTATACCTAAAATAGACAGAAAAGAACAAATAATTTAGTAAACATGAGTAACTTCCCCTTAAGAAAGAGAAAACCTGAAACCCAAAAAACACCCTAAACAGCAAAATTTTGAAATTTTGCAGGCTCAGTTTTATTAATCCATGCAATTAATGGTAAAGTATTCATAAAAGAATAGATAGCCATGTGACAGCAGTAATTGCAAAAAAATCGGATATCTTTCAACATCCGGATACTGGTACACTTTGTAAAAACAACCATTCTGCGCACCAGATAAACGTAATAAGGATAAAATCAATAGGATATTTGTTTACAACAGT
>NW_026862060.1:0-59877 GCF_026571515.1 Ruditapes philippinarum | reverse complement strand
GTCTGCAGATTCTGATTGTTTGCTAGTTAAACGTATTTACATATCATATATTGTTGAATTTGAGACATTTCTAGAATACGTGTTAAAGAAGTTTTGTTTTATTTACGACAAGTTTAAGGTGATTAGAACATTGTTATTAAACAAAGCTAAGTAAATATAAGTGACAAATGTTTCTTTTAAATCAGTTTCTTTATTCTGGTAAAATTAATTTGGACGATAATTAGCAACTCTCACTTATAGTCATATCTTCTTATAATTTTGTAAATCTAGTCAAATGATAATAATATCTTTGTATTGCATAATAATAATATATTTGTACTGTATAACATATGTATGTATTTTCAGTTAATCGTATCAATAAACCTCTCTGGGATACGCATCAACAAACGAGTTGTATTGTCAGTACACTGCTTTTGAATATTCGTTATAAATGTGAGTAATTTCCTCTACAATATGATTAAGCGATAAATTTGGATCCAAGTTTAAAGGAAAATTATTTAAAAGGTATTCTACATTCGCTACCTTACTCAAATTAATTTTTTGAATAAACTCGTTTTTTTTGGCTGGGTTGCCATTTAATTGGGTTGCTTTTTGCAGTCGGACTGTTGGCACCATTGCTATCATTTTTAACAAAGTAAATTTCTAATGACAATAAGGAGTGTCCATCTGAGAAAATGCAATCTAATTCATTAATTTTGAAGTCGTTTAAATATCTCAGCATATTTGCAGACGAAATGGTATAGTCGATAACCGACATGTTTTTGAATGTAAAATTTCCAATGTCTTGATCGTGGCTAAAACGACCATTTAATACAAAAGAAATATTATTTTCACAAATATTAATTAAATACCGACCTATACTATTGATCTTATGATCTTTAGATGTCCACAGAATGCTCAACCCTAACTGACCTAAAATATCTGTTTGATTAAAAAATTCTACGAAGTCATTATCAAAATCAAAAAGGTTTGTTAAAAAATCATCCCATTCCGTGAAATATTCTAATTCAGCAATATGGGCATTATCATCACCGGTTAAGAGCACATATTCATTTGCAGTACACAAATCAATAATTTCATTTTCAAAAATTAACAATTCTTGATTAAAATATTTTGAAGATTCTGGTGGAATATACATGACACCAATAAAAACATGTTTACGACTAACAGGTGTACAATTCATAATTTTTAACCATATAATATAATCGGAGCTAGAATCAATAATTTCTATTTGATCATGTAGACCATTCTTTACAAAAATAAACAGACCACCGGACTTTCGTATTAAAGTATAAAAGCTTGTTTTCTAGGTTGTTTGAAGAACTGATAACCATCTATCAATTTATCGTCATACTGTTGTCTATTTTGCACTCAACATAGCAAAATATATCAAATTGTTTCACAAGATCAACAAATTCTGGATAATTTATTCTACCCTTTATACCACAAACATTAAGAGTACCAATTTTTAAACATCGATAATTCACTGACCCCTGTGTGTCCTAGGTTTTAACATTGCGTTGTCTTGATTCAACAGGTGGTGAGTCATTAACATTTTGGGAATTGGTGCTAGTTTTCTGTGATGTATCAATTGATGGATATTTGGATCCGTGACCTCTGGTGGTTGACCTTGACCTTGATTAACTGATCGATGGACGCTGTGTTCGACGATGACGTGAAGTTTGACGGCCACGACAAATAACCGATGACTTATTTTTGTTTGTTTCCGTCCGTATGTGTTATCCTTCGAAAGAGATAATGTATTTGAATCAGAAATCGATTCCGATTCGGACACGTTATCATGGCTTGATTGTTGTTCGTGGTGTATGTTATTTGAGGTCATCATGGATGTAGCATCACCTGGTTCAAATCCCGTATTTGCCATTAGACGTTTTATTTCATCTTGTTTAATTTTGATACAGTCGACTATTGTTTGTTCTAACTGATTATTACTTCAATATGCACGCTTTCCTAAACAAAACAACAAAAAGATATAAGATAAAGAAGAAAGAACAAGAAAACGTGTTGAACTATTAAATACTTATATCATAAACCGTCATGTAAATTAAAATAAACTGTATTTTTTTCTCCTTAAATTTAATACTGCGCAACTGCAATGGCAGTTATTGTAAATGTATAATATATTTTTCTAATGTCATTATTTAAACGACAATATTACGTTGCTAACTCCGTAACACCATTATGGCTTCTTGCTTTCAGTATAATGCCCCTTGTCATAAAACTGTCTCCTGTCAAGAAAAGCAAACATTTATGGTTCATATCGATACCTTTGAAGCTACACTCAAGGTTTTATTCGACGACAACGACGACAACGCAGTGTACATATGAGCGAAATAGACCAGCTGAATATGACCCAAGTGATGCAGGGACAGGAAAAATATATAACTTTTGTAGAATACAAATTTAGCAGAATTCTTAAATATTTAAACTTTTAAAGTCTAAATTGCTCTCCTGTGAACTACTTGATCTTCAAGTGGGAACAATATATGCAAGCTTCTTCAAAACATTTTTATTCGTGATATACTAATTTTTGTGTTTTTTTGCGGACGAGTTTCCCCATGAATTTTAAAGCAGCATGCCCCTAGATAAGCCAAAGTATGTCAATAAAATCAAACTTGAGGAAAATGTACTAATATTTTAGAACAAGTGGGCCATGATGGCCCTGAGTCGCTCACCAGAAACAACTACTTTTCAGTGTTCGAAATTATTTTTCAAATGAACTTGCTGAAAGGCAAGTCCATATCATTCTGCAAGTTCAGCTCAACTTTTACTTGCCCCTCTAGTAATATACTTTCACAACACCGATTGTTTTAGTTTTTTCTTCATAATAAACAATACAGCCACTAAGATGGCCCTAGATCACTCATCTAACCCATCATTTCATTATTCACTATATAAATTAAAATATGTTGCCCTAATATTTTGGAAAGGCATGCAAAACATGTAAGGTGTAGTTGTTTTAAGTTACACTTAAGTTACATTCTATATGGTAACATAACTGTACTTCAAAAAAAAAGACAAAAGGTCAAACATTGTAAAAAATATGAACAGTAGGTCAGTTGATTCAATTCAGCATCAGCAGTTACACACCTAGTCTAAATTTGAAGTCTGTATGTCAAAAAACACAAGAATGAAGGTCAAATTATATCAAAAATATCAAACGTAGGTCAGTTGATATCAAAATTCATTTCGGCATCAGAATTTACAATCCTGGTCCAAATTTAAAATTTAAATGTCAAAATAAAAGAAAGTAGGTCAAATGGTGTCAATAATACCTAAAGTACGTCAGCTGATATCAAAATTGAGTTCAACATAAAAAAAATACACAAATTACACCCTTGGTCCAAATTTCAAATCTGTACATAAAAGACAAAAAGTAGGTAAAGCTATATCAAATATATCAAAAGTAGGCCAGTTCATATCAAAAGTCAATTCAGGATAAAAAAATTACAACCATTGTCCAAATTTCAAGCAGGTATATAAAAAAAACAAGAACTATGTCAAACAATATCAAATAATATTATCAAAAGTAGTCAGTTGATATCTTAATTCAATTCACATCAGAAATTACATTCCTGGTTCAAATTTCAAGTCTATACATCAAAACAAGAAAGTATGTGCAATGGTTACAAAAATATCAAAAACAGCTCAACTGATGCCAAAATTCAATTATGCACATGAAACTCAGGTTCAACAGTATGTCCCAAAATTTATTGAAATCTGCTGTCTCCAAGTTTGAATCCAATTCAACAAAAATGAAAAACAATACAATTTTTAACAAAATTCAATCAAACAATTGTGCATACAAACTCACCTTTGTTAGTCAGGTACAGGAGAAACAAATGTAATGTTTCTTTAGGCCTATTTTTTCCTGGTTAATGACCTACATCTGACCTTACAATGATGCAATATGATGCCGAATGAGATATTTACACATCATAAACAGATCATAAAATGAAAAGTTTAAAACATAACATATCTACTTTGTGTGAAGTCGAAACACGTTTATTTTATATTCATAAAGAGACTGTGTATCCATTGTCAATATTTTCAAATATTAAATTTGAGCATAGAATATCTTTAAAACTATAAATTGAAGAAATGCCATGACCTGGGGCTTCTAAGCTTTAACTAAAACGGGGTCAATCAAATTAATATGAGCAAACTTGATAAAAGACTACCTAGGAATGCTACATACAAAGTTTAGTGATCATCCATAAAATATTTCAGTAGGAAATGATTTTCAAAGGTTTTTCTATATTTAGCTTTAACGGTCCCTAAAAATGGCCAATCAAATTAATATGAGCACTCTTGATAAAAGACTACCTAAAGCTGCGGTCTCACTTACTCCCGACAGAGCCCAGGGCCATCCCAGTAAGTTACCGGGATGATCCGGGGTGAAATTATTGTTGCGGTCACATTAACCCCGGCAGCACTACGTTATTTCGCTCAGAATCAACCAGGCAGAGCCCAGGTGAAGCTACGGTTCATGCCGGTGTTTCCCCTGTCGTTCCCGGAAGAGCCCAAGTTGACCGAGGGTTAGCCCCGGTTGATCCAGGCATAGTCCCGGTTGATCCAGGCAGAGCCCCGGTGGATTGAAAAACGCGCGAAAATGATTGCATTGGTACATAACCTTTTATTTAATATAATATATATTTTTCCAGAATAGTAATTCAGGGTGATTTTCTGAAAAATCCATATGCAAGACTGGATAGAAGGGAAATGGGAAGGGTTTTAATAATCATCGCAAATTGTCGTGATTCTTTTTAAATGAACCGGGCTTTGCCGGGGCTCTACCGAGATCAACCGTATCCCCATCGTCATCCTCCGGGACTCTGCCGGCATTCACCGGGGCTCTACCGTAGCTCTACCGGCTATATCATACCCCGGATCATCCCCGGTGTGTGCAGACAGAGCTACGATGTTTCCCCGGTGTAACCCCGGTCGTTCCCAACAGAGCTCAGGATGAAGCCGGCAAAGCTATATGCTTCGGTGATCTATCCGGGGTCGATGCCGGATGTTCCCGGACGTTGCCTACAGACATTCGGAACTGCCTCGGCTATTATCTATAATAACATCGGAAACAATACGGATTGAAAGTTGTTCTACCACGTGGTATCAGATGTAAACAGAATCAGAGAATGTATATTTCTGACATATAATGTCTTTTCCTGTACTCTTATGCTTGAAAATATGTCTGGCTACAATTTGAAATTTAAATATGCTAACTAAATGTCAACAGGTTGGTTTTTTGTAATTTCGATTTCTACAGCCATTATAATAAATATATAAATAATGTATTGTTTGCTATTGTACCTACAAATTCACTTATTTTGGGTGGACTTTTACTACATATATTGGAAAAAAAATTGTCAACAACTCCCAGCGTTAAATTACTATTTATTTACATGTTTAGTTTCTTAGCGTAGGTTAGACCGAAATACCGCATCCGTTCTGTGTATTCATACTATTGTGTTCGAGATCCTTAACCGAAGACTGACGGAAAGGGCCTAGAAGTTGCGATTGTGCCGGCAGAGTTACGGATTGTTTTCCGGTCGTTTCCGGATCACCCCGGACGTCTACCGGGGCTCTGCCGGGATGTCAGTGAGACTGTAGCTAAAGAATGCTACAGACAAAATTTGGTGATCATCCATCAATTATCTCAGTAGGAAATGATGTTCGAAGGTTTTCCTATTTGGCCCTAGTAGGGCCCAATCAAACTAATGAGCAAACTTGATAAAAGACTACCTAAGAATGCTACAGACAAAATTTTGTGATCATCCATCAATTACTTCATTATGTTCAAAGATTTTTTCAATTTTTAGCTTTGGCGGCCCCTAAAAGGGACCAATCAAATTTATATGAGGAAACTTGATAAAAGACTACCCAAGAATGCTACAGACAAAGTTTGGTGATCATCCATCACCTAGTTCTGTACAAGAAGACATTTAAAGGTTGTGCTTTTTTTTTTAGCTAAACCGGCCCCTAGAAGGGGCCAATCAAATTAATATGAGCAAACTTGATAAAAGACAACCCAAACATGCTACAGACAAAGTTTGCTGATCGTCTATCACCTTGTTCTGTAGAACACATTCAAAAGTATTCTTTTCTTTTTTGAGCTTTACCGGCCCCTAAAAGGGGCCAATCAAATTAATATGAGCAAATTTGATAAAGCACTACCTAAGAATGCTACAGACAAAGTTTGATGATCATCCATCCATTAGTTCTATAGAAGACGATTACTAAAGGTTTTTTTCTATTTTTAGCTGTAGAGACCCCTAAAAGGGGCCAATCACCCGCCTATATGATTGAAATACTGTTGGAAAAAGGCGTAAAATGAAACAAACAAACAAACAAACAAATGAAGTTACTTCGTGTCATAATCATAATGCTATTTTCGTTACTTCTGTTCATTTAATAACAGCTATATCTACAAGTAGGATACATACAAACATGTATTGATATTTGCTCTGCCGATTGCAGTTATATATACATTTGAAAAATAGTGACGCACACCCCGACTGAAAGCACTGTCATGAAATGACGACTTAATTGAGCTAATAAATAGTAATTTGATAAGTAGCGGTACCAATTTAGTAATCATAAACCAGTTAATTTACCAGTTTTGTTTATTCTTAACCAAATAATTGAAGCATCCATAAGCAAATGTGTTGTTGTTTGTATTTTACCCAATACAAGTATGGTGTTGGAGCGTTTACAAAACATTTACTGGAAATGTTGACGATTACTTAATATGGAACGCCATAGCTGCCTCATGTTGTTACATTTTGTTTTATTTTTCCCTAAAAGCGTCTCATTATGTATAATATAAGTGTTAGCTTGCCAAAGTTTTTTGAGAACCTGTCTTAACGAAGTCTTTTTAGGTCAAATATTCATTTTATCTGGTCAAAACGTAGTGCTGACTTGTCTAAACACTGTCTTATTATTTCAAAACGTCATGTTATCATGTGCAAATCCGGTGTTAATATGCCGAATGGAAGTCTTAATATGTCTAACATGCACGCCATCTTTCCGAATTAAGATTTCAATATGTCTGAAACATATTTGTTTAAATGTGGTGTTGAAACAGTAGTGTTATCTTGTCGGAACTTGGTGTCATCTAGTCCAAATGTGATCCTTGTATGTTATGACACTATTGTATTATGTTATACTGTCGTTTTGTCTTGTCCAAATGTGGTAAAGACTTGTCTAAACACCGTCACATTTTGTCATTGTGTTCAAATGCAGTGTTATCTTGCTTAAAGAATGTCTTTTATGTCAAAATAACATGGTGTTTTGTCCAACCGTGGTGGTAATTTGTCTAGAAATTGTCTTATTATGTGAAACAGTAGTGTTATCTTGTCGGAACTTGGTGTCAACTTGTCAAACTTATGTCTTATTATGTCGGCTAGTAGTGATACCTTGTTCAACCGTTATATTGACCTGGCTGAGTGCTGTCCTGTTTTGTCAAACTGTTATGTTGCTTTGTATGAGGTGGTGTTATTCTGTTTTATTGTGCCAAAACATCATACTTTCTTGTCTAAAACTGTTGTTATCCTGTCTTAAATATACTTATTATGTGAAATACTAATGTTGACTTGTCAATATTTTTGTTTGTTTGTGTAAAAGTTATTTTATTATGTCAAACAGTATTGTTGACTTGTCGAAAGATGGTATTGACATGTCTAAACACTGCCTTATTTTCTCAGATCGCCATGCTATTTTATCCAAACGTTATGTGAACCGGCCTAAACACCGTCTTATTATTTGAAATAATGGTGGTATCTTTACAAATTATGGTTATGAACTCTTAAAACGCTATTTTAATTAAATTTTGTCAAACTGTTATGCTATTATGTCCAAATGCAGATTCAACTTGTCTATATTCGTCTTACTATGTCAAATTGTCTTATCATCTTGTCGAAACGTGGCGATGATTTGTCTAAAATTACTATCTTTTTGTCAAAGTGTAATTTTATTTTGTTAAGGTTCGGTGTTTATTTTACTAAACATCGTCCTTTTATGGCGAAGTATCATTTTTCCTTTTAAATGTGGTGTTTACTTGTTGAAACACAGTATTATTATGTAATACAGTGGCGTTGACTTGCCAGTTTATTACGTAAACATGTCTACATACCGTCTTATTCTTCTTCTTCCGGGTAATGTGCTGGGCCCCTCTGGAGCATCGTCTCACAATTATGTCAGATCATCGTGTTATCCTGTCCAGATGCAATGTTGTCAAAATTTAGTATCACGTGACCAGAGCCCGCGCGGAGCGTGAAAAGATAGAGCAGAAAAGATAACGGGACAGTTTAGCACAAAATCAGACAGCGCTTTCTCATGACAGAACTAAATTTGAACAAATTTACACAATTATCAGACATAATGAGACTGTTTTCTGTGTTTTACAAGAAAACATCAAATTTCGACAATATAACACTTTTGTTTTACATTATAAGAAAGAGTTTAGACAAGTCATTGCCACATTTCGACAATATATCGCAATTTTTTGACTTTATAAGATTGTTTTTTAACCAGTCAAAACCGCTTTTTCACAAAATAACATACAGTTTATCATAATAAGGCATGATTTAGCCCAGTCAACACCCCATTTCGGCAAGATAATTCGAATATTTGATATAAAAAGACAATTCAGTAGTGTACGTTGGCAAATTAACAAAGTTGTTTGTCACAATAAGACAATGTTTAGGCATTTTAACATCGTATTTTGACCAAATAACATGACAGTTTGTTAAAATAAACCTGTGCTCTTACAAGTCAACACCAAATTTCGACAATAGAACACTACTGTTTCAAATGATCAGACAGTCTTTTGACAAAACAGCTCCACAATTTGACCAAATAGCGCGACTAGTTGACATTATATGACACATTTCAGACAAGCCAAAACGACATTTTGACATGATAACACGAGTGTTTGAAATAATTAAACAATGTTAACACAAGTCAACATCACATTTTAAAGAGATAAGACTACTGTTACGCATAATAAGGCAATGTTTAGACAAGTCGACAAATTAGAATGGCATTGCAACTCTTATATTTGACATAATAAGACGCTTTCTGGTCAAGATAAAAAATAATGTAATAACATGAGGCAGCTATGGCGTTACATAACTTAACCTAAAATGACATTATGTAGCCAATTTTTTAATAACGTGTATCACCGCCACGTGCCCGTATGATAGCCCTAATCCTTCTCATACTACCAGTAAGGCGTCTAATGCGTGCAGATCTTGTTCCAGTTGTTGCAGGTTGACTACTAGTGGTTCGTACCATTGCCCGAAATAAAATCTAAAATTAAAGTTATGGTCATGTCAAAATTGATATGCCGGATTATCAACTTATTTCAAGGTGTATTTTGCATTAAAAGAACAGGACAGAATAAATAACAAGAACTGTCGGAGGACAGCGACGCTCGACTAGTCGAAAAAGTGGTCACAAGTGTATTTCATGGAGTATAATAATACTTATCTATATGAATACATAAAATTGTCCGAATAGGTACAAAGGCTTGTTATTAAGTAAATAACTTGATTGCTTGATCATTATGAATGCATAAAATTGTCACAATAAAGGCACAAACCCTTCAGTAGTTATGGGGCATGTGCTTATCATATTTGATAGTGTGTGAAGTTTAAATATGTTTGATATTTTTGTTAGCTATGAATTTGTAGCCATTTGATGCTGAGTAAGAATTTGTTTTTGTTGCATTTACCTTATGCATAATCCCTTTTATGTTTCACCGTTGATCCTTACACTACACAAATGGCACTTTCCCTTAAACAAATAAATACATATTAACGCTACTTCGACAGTCGATATTTTTCAGTTTTTACTAAAAACCTTTCTCTGCTCTTTATAAACTGATTGTCACTTTATCATTTCTAGGTAAATGTTCAAATATTTTTAAAAAAAGTTGTTTTAAGTATAGAGTTTTGGGAAGCAAAATTTATTTAACATTTTATGAGACACATCTCTGATGGAGCTATAAGATCCAAAAATATCTTGTCTAGATTTATTGATTACTACTCTAAGATTTTTTTGATTTTTTTTTTTTTTTTTTTTGCATTGAACTTTTTTGCCCAAAATGAAATAGACAAAGAATTCAACAACAAAATATTCCTCTTTGTAAATCAATCTTTAATTATGTGATAATGCAACAAATCTGAAGGTTGTTCCTTTTCCCCTTCTTTTTAAAGAAATTAATTTATAAGGTGTCTTCTTCTATGAGTCTATTTATCACATTTATCTGTGTATGTTATTTCACAATTCCAGAGATCTTTAGCACTTCTTTTGCAAGCTTGGCTTATAACTTCAATAGATACTTCCAGAATGTCTGACGGCCAACATTATTATGTACTTATATCTTCTTCCGAGAATGTATTTTGATAATCTTACCTGAAAGAAATAATGATACATCAATTAAAGCACATTTTATAATAATTCTTACTTTATTTTTACTTACCCTTCTTTAAACATGGGACAGTTCATTGAAAAGTTTACGAACAATTATTACTACATGTAATTGTAAAACATTACTAATTGCTATTGTCCCCTGAGGGAATATCCTAATCTCACAATTATACAATACTACTAATTGCCATTGTTTCCGGAAAGGAATGAATACCACTACAATGTATTTCTATAATCATTTTAGTACCTGGCTTCAATGCTCTCACAAGAAAAAGAGGGAGGAAAATTGTGATTTTTATCAATAATATTTTAATGAACACCAAAATGTATTTGTTCATTTACAGATCTTAAAACATGCCATGTCCTTTCGCATTTTCTAACCTGATACTGAAAATATAATCCCGCAACATTTTAATTTTAAGGTCATCAACCTATCACAGTTGTCAACATATGCCACTTACAATATCTGAACATGATTATGTCATCAGTGTACCCAGAAACAACTAAAAATCTTATTTAATGCACACAATTTCTACTTTTATATTATACCAGATAGGGGTATTTGACAAATCCATCCAGTCCAAATTTATGTAAATTTATGCAAGCTATGGATACATCATCAATCCAAATAAATTATTCCAAACAATGAATAACAGGCATACTCATCTTCATACTAAAGCCAAACTTTATAAGTATAAAATCTGATTTAAGGGAGACAAAACAATCATATTTAGAAATGATGTTATAACTAGACAAAATTTCTTTCCAATATTGATTCTTTGTTTTAAAAACAAATATCATATCCCGAAAATGCTGGGCATTTAAAAATAATTTTAATAAATTTTGGTTTTAAATTTAAAAAATTTTTAAAAAAGGTAACAGCAAAACTTTTCTAAATGAAACTTTTAGGGGGTTTTTATTAGTAAACGTTCAGATTCTACAACATTTAACATGAAAAATGTGAGGGAAAAAAATTTTTTATCTTAAAAATGAAATGCAAAATGAATATTTTTATATTTACAAAAATAATACAAAAATACTGTAAAGGGGCCCCTGTTAAAAGCAATATAATCCCTAATAAAATTTGTTATGGTTTTTTTGGGAAATTTTTTCTTTTCTAAAAAGACTTTTTTCTCCCAGTATTTACCCCCTTACTGCTGAATTTGATAATGTCAGCCTAGTAAGGAAATTTTGAACATCCCTGGTTGGTTCCATAACATATCATGTTTAAAAGAAACATTTTTTAAATTAAAGGGGAGATGACTGCGTTTACAACTCTACTACCTGTTATATTTTCTCGCACTTTGATACCGCTATGTTATTGTGTATGACTGCTCGTTCTGTATTATTTAGATCATTCTACACTTCTAGTGCATGTTTTATTGGTTTGTTTCACAGTTTTGAATGAAATACATATACTACTGAAGACCAAGAAAAAACACAAACCGATACTACAATCTTCATTTTCATTGCATGAATATTCCTTTATACTGCAATATAATTGTCGTTAAATTGTTTTGTTCTTTGTCAAAATGATTTATAATCCAATTATATATAAAATTATGTTTGCTCTATGTAAAATATTGATAATCAGATATTTATGGTTGTTTTTAGCTCACCTGAGCTAGCTCAGGGTGAGCTTTTAGGATCGTTGAATGTCCGTCCACATTTGTTCGTTAACACTCTACAGTAGTGGTCACATTTTTTACGTCACATTTTTTACTCAATCATCATCAAACTTTGTCAGGATGCTTGTCAATGTAATTACTCGGATGAGTATGAGCACGGGTCATCTCGAATGAATACTAGCTAAAAATAGAAAAATCTTGTTAACTCTCTTGTGGCTACTGCTTTGATCCAAATATTCTGAAATTGTTTTGTAATTTTTTTTAATGACTTCTAGGTCAAGTTCGAATATCGGTTATCTGGGGTCAAAAACTAGGTCACACCGCCCAAATACCGAAAAACCATGTTAAAACTCTAATGGCCACATTTTTACTCAATTGTCATCAAACTTGGTCATGATGCTTGTCTAAAAGATTGCTTGGATGAGTTCGAACATAGGTCATCTCGGGTGAAAAACTAGGTCAAAGGAGCTAAAAATAGAAAAATCGTGTTAACTCTTGTAGCTACTGTTTTGATCCAAATATCCTGGAAATTGGTCTAAAAGTTTGTTTTGAAGATTTCTTGGTCAAGTTCAAATATGGGTTACTTAGGGTCAAAAACTTCATGTAGGTCACACCACCCAAATATGGAAAAGCCTTATTAACATTCTAGTGGTCACTTTTTACTCAATTATCATCAAACTTGGTCAGGATGCTTGTCTACTTCATTGCTCGGATGAGTTCGAACATGGGTCATCTCTGATGAAATACAAGGTCAGAGGAGCTTAAAATAGAAAAATCTTGTTAACTCTCTAGTGGCTTCTGTTGTTTCCAAATATCCTGGAAATTGGTCAAAAAGTTTTGACAATTTCTTGGTCAAGTTCGAATATGGGTCACCTGGAGTCATCAACTAAGTCACACTGCCCAAATATGGAAAAACTTTGGTAACACTCAAGTGGTCAAATTTTTTCACTCAATTGTCATCAAACTTGGTCAGGATACTTGTCTAAGTAATTGCTCGAATATAGGGTCATCTCATTGCACTTAGTGAAACACATTTAAAATCCAATATATAGGATTGTTTTGTTTTTGTTTTCTGTTCTTATTCAAAATTTGTTATGATCCAAAATTAAGGATCGGGAGAATTTAAGAGGCAGCGATTTGAGTACATAAAAAAATATTTTTTCATTAATGTGCGTGAGTATACCTTTATAAGATTTTATGCCCACATAAAATAATTTATGTCATTGGTCTGTCCCTATTCTCATTACTGTACTGAATATTACCCGTTACGGGTCGGGTTTTAGCCAAGTACATCTTAGCCAATCAATATCAAGACCTAAATCACGTGATGTTTATTAACCAATGATTACATTAGATCTATCACAAAGAAATAATTTTGGCGAGGAATGATTCTCGCCTTTGTTTATTACTAAAATTTATCTATTTTTGAAGTTATACGCTTTATTTAAAGTGAACTAATTACGTATTACTACGGACAGTTACCTTATTAATCTGCTTGAAGCGAATTTTAGGGACGGTGACCCCGGTTTCATATTCAATTTCGTGTCGAAAATGGCAATTCATTTCACGGTAATCACGGGCACGGGCAGGATACGTAACAAGATCCAGTTTATTATCAAATGATCATTTCTACATTCGTAATTAAATTCGTCTGTTTGGTCATTCGTTGTTTCAAGACTCGGGAATTTAGAAAGAACGACCTGGTGGCGGAAGGTTCCCTTTGTGGCGGTTTTTACCTCCCAGTTTGGTTATTTCGATACAAATATGTACATGCCATGTTTGTTATTATGTAACATTTGTCATTTATGGCATTTAATAAATGCCCTATTTCATTCAACCTAAGTGTTGTGTTTTACCTCATACCAAACAAGTTCGTCTTGCCAGTTATATTTGCTTGACCTGAACAATACATAAATAAGATTTTATGCCACATAAAATAATTTTATGTCATTGGTCTGTCCTATTCTCATTACTGTACTGAATATTACCCGTTACGGGTCGGGTTTTACCAAGTACATCTTAGCCAATCATATTCAAGACCTAAATCACGTGATGTTAATTAACCAATGATTACATTAGATCTATCACAAAGAAATAATTTTGGCGAGGAATGATTCTCGCCTTTGTTTATTACTAACATCCACCTCCTCCAACTCCATCCTCCTCTTTCAATTTTTGATGTTGCCATAAATACCATTTCATTTATTGTTCATGAATCAGTAGTTTCACTTATTGTTTATCTCAAAATCCTTGTGCAACTATTCATGATGTACACTATATGTATATTGTTCATGCAAAGATTTATAAAACTAGTCAATGTTATACTGTATTATCTCTTTCAAAACTTTTTATTTGTTGTCATAAATACTTAGGATCTAGTCATATGAAATACACTTATTCATGTATAGAATGTTTAAAATATTTTTCAAGGATGTAGCCCTACATCAAGTGGTACTAGACACAAGATAAAAGGGCACAGGTTTCCAAACTATGGTTTTCCTGGGCGAGTCGACCACGATTTGGAAAAATATTTTTTATTTTATGGTTTTTGATCAACAATCCATATTATATTTGTATAAATGGTTTTTAGTTCAACTTTGTCATCTATTACAACTTTTGCTAAAATTTTATCTATTTCATCGTTTATTTTGATCTTGTGGTTAATCGTTACATTACAATGTATATCATAATCTGGCGGTTTTTACCTCCCAGTTTGGTTATTTCGATACAAATATGTACATGCCATGTTTGTTATTATGTAACATTTGTCATTTAATATGGCATTTAATAAATGCCCTATTTCATTCAACCTTAGTGTTGTGTTTTATCTCATACCAAACAAGTTCGTCTTGCCAGTTATATTTGCTTGACCTGGACAATACATAAAATATCATATTTGCGATAGCATGGATTCCTTAATTACCGGAATGCATTAACTTGGAGCGGAGCCAAGCATACATTTGAGCTAAAGTGTTAACTGATTCGGTTGTTCAACAAAAGACTTAAATATCAAAAAATATAGTACATGTAATATTTTATAGACACACTATAAGGCAATGTAAAAGCAATGGTTGTATATTGATCAAAAAATGCTCCGAGATAAATGGTTTGATGAAAAAAACATTAACCATATATCACCGGTATGCTTTTGGTTGGTTCAGCTGGAAAAAAATGAAGTCTTTTTAAATGTGAATGTTTAGATTTAAATGTCTTTCCTTTCAAAAATCATTTATGAATGAAGAATTTGACAAACTTTTTTTAAAAGAAAAACTAATTAATTAACCCTTTAAAAGATTCCACCGAGGTTTTTTGACATGATAGAACTGGATATTTTTTTTCGAGAGATAATGTTTCATTTCACGTAGATCAGGACTAATAACTTGTGCACAAAATTTCAGATCATTCTCTCATTCTGTTTTTCTCCAGAATAATAATTGATCTAATTTTGAAAAAATAACCCAAAATTGAAAAGCGTTTTAACGTTTTAGATTATTTCTTAATTGTTTTAGCTTTCTGATTACAGTGCCCTCACTAATCTATGTAAGAATCAAAACTTTAATTGTTTTATGCTTTTGTACCTCAGTGGAGTTCCTTTAAATAGCTGTATAATGATAAAACAAAACGTCACGTTGATCGTATCATTAACTGTTCTTTGGTTCAATTGTTAACATACTGGTTCTATATAATACAGTTATTATACTGACAAACCCAATGAGACGTGTCTTAAGATCATTGTCTGGGTCAGATACGTTTTTGTTCCGATTTGTCAATAAACGCAGTTTAAAGTCTCAAGTCAAAAATGGTTATGCCCAAATGTCGTATGATACAAATTGGTATTTTATATTCTTTCAAATTTATTGTTTACTACTCCCTTGATGTTCAAAGCCTTTAACATAAGCTTTGAAATTTGAGCACTGATTTACGTAGGCAAAACTTTGCAAAAGATAATTGTAGCGAATGTTAGCCAAATTTTAGTGGTTTGGCACAATTCATTCAAGATTCAATTTAATTATTTATTATAAGCCGAGTAGAAATATTAGAACAAGTAAGCGTTTGATATTTTATAAAACGTTTATTTTACTTGTTAAGCACACATCACGACATGTTTGGCAATTGTTTCATAGATAAATGTCCTGTTGATAAAGAAAACACTTCAATGATTATTTCTATAATATGAAATAATTGTAGGTAATAACTTTAGGTGACATTGGCCTTTTTTTTTTTAGCTCACCAGAACTTTAGCTATTAGTATCAAAGGGGGATACTCCGTCGTCCGTCGTCTACTTCTCTGAAACTGCTGGGCAGATTTACCTCAAATTTGGTCTGTAGCATCCTTGTGACAGTCACACTTAAATTTGCTCATGCCATTTCAATTGGTCCCTTTTAGGGGTCAACAGAGCTAAAAATAGAAAAACCTTTTAACATCTTTTACTACTAAATTAAATGATGGATGGTCACCAGAATCTTATCTTTCTTAGGTAGTCATGTTTCAAATTTGCTCATTTTAATTGGATTGGCCCCTTTTATAGGGGTCTCTAGAACTAAAAATAGAAAAACCTTAGGCATCTTCTTCTACAGAACCAAGTGATGATCACCAAACTTTGTCAGTAGCATTCTTATCAAGTTTGCACATATTAATTTCAATTCAATTTAATTCAATATTTTATTTGGCATTAAACTACATATAGCATATAGCCATTATTACATAATATAGGTAAAGTGTTCATAATACAGTACAAAATGTTTTCAGAGAAGTTATTAACATTAACACTATATCTTCATGAGATTTAGCAATTAACAATATGAGATATATACTTAACATTGAAATAAATTGTTATTGTTGTCTATATGTAATTTAATTGGCCACATTTAGGGGTCGCTAAAACTATAGTCTCCTTCTACAGAACTTATGGATGGATGATCACCAAATTTTGTCTGTAGCATTCTTAGGTAGTGTTTTATCATGTTTGCTCATATTAATTTGATTGGTCCTTTTTAGGGATAGCTAAAGCTAAAAATAGAAAAACCTTCAGACATCTTCTTCTACAGAACTAACTTATGATCAACAAATTTTGTCTGTAGCATTCTTATGTAATGTTTTATCATGTTTGCTGATATTAATTTGATTGGTCCCTTTTAGGGGCCGCTAAAGCTAAAAATAGAAAAAACCATTTGAACATCATCTCTTACTGGAATAATTGATAGATGATCACCAAATGTTGTCTGTACATAGCATTGTTAAGGTAGTGTTTTATCAAGTTTGCTCATAATTATTTGATTGGCCCCTTTTAGGGGCTTCTAAAGCTAAAAATAGAAAAAACCTTTGAACATAATCTCCTACAGAAATAGTTGATGGATGAACAACTTTGTAGCATTCTTGGGTAGTCTTTTATCAAGTTTGCTCATAATAATTTGATGGGCCCCTTTTAGGGGCCGCTTAAGCTAAAAACAGAAATACCTTTAATTGTCTGCTTCTACAGAACTAATTGATGGCTGATCATCAAACTTTGTCTGTAGCATTCTTAGGTAGTCTGTTATCTTTTACTAAAACAGTTGTTGTTTCTGGTGAGCGACTCAGTGCCACTATGACCCTCTTGTATTAAGTTCCGCCCATTATTTTCTCGTTTATTTATAAACGATGTCACAATTTTAATATCTGTTTCATTTATTTCCTTATAAAAATATCAGTGTATTTCCAGTTTTCCCCTCTGTATTTCAGGATTTGCTTGTGACAATTGAAACATGTAAAAAATAAGAAATTAATTCATATTCCTATGGAATTCTATTCTTGCCATACTTAATTACCCGATGCAAACAAAAAGCCCCGTGCCCGATTTTTTAAATGTCCTAGATTTCCTCTGATAACCCTGAAGATGTCCCAAGGTTCTTCTGATAAGTTTTGTTACTGCAAGTGGGGCGCGATAGTTCAGTTGATTAGACCACTGGCTGTCACTCCTGAGGTCCCGGGTTCGATTCTAAGTAACACCCTTGGGATTTTTGTGAGACACTTTCAGTGTTTCCCATCTAACTACAGGTGTACTGGTAAGAAATCCAGGTAATCCTCGCATGTATTAGTGCTATACACTGGGCATGAAAAAGAACCAAGGGGTCTTTTCAATAAGAGCTAGGGACTGGTTCCCGGATTCCCTTGTATCTCAAAGCTTTCTCTGAAGTGACTATAGTCATGTTTACGTCCCCGCGATGGGATTGACATTAATTGAAGATAGATAGAACAGTGTGTTTCTTGTTCTAATTAACGTAATTCGTTAGGTAATTAAGAATGTAAAGGAAGATTACAAATGAACAGGTCAATATTTTTTTACTCAAAATTACCAGGGTATTCAGGCTTTTTTTGTGAAACATAATACAATAAGTAAGGCAAGCTTAATCATCAAAGTTTAATTTAGCACCTCAGTCTCTTTTTAATCACCTTCCGCGTAGCGTAAAGGGGATTATAGGTATGGTCTTCTCCGTCTGTCAGTCCGTCCGTAGCACTTTCGTGTCTCCTCCATAACTTTTAAATAACTTGGCACAAGTGATCATCAAAGTAAGATGATGTGCAGAGCGCAATAATTGGGTCGCTAACCCCAAGGTCAATGTCACACTTAAAGGTCAAATGTTAAAAAGTCTTGTCTCATAATAAAATGTCTACATTTTCTGTCGGCTCCATAACTTTTAAAACGTTGAATTTTTATTGAAATAACTCAACTGATCACCATTATGAGACGGCGTGCAGAGCGCGATAATTGGGTTGCTACCCAAAAGGTCATGATCACACTTTAAGGTCAAATATTAAAAAGTGTACAATTCGTCTCCGCTCCATAACTTTTTAACAGCTCCATAACTTTTTAAGCGCTGAAAATTTTTAAAAAAAAATAAAATTAACTGAATTGGCACTATTGATCACCATTATAAGAACATGTGCAGACGACAATAACTGAGTTACAACCCCAAAGGAGACAAGGTCACAATTAAAGGTCAAATGTATAAAATTCTACATTTTGTGTCCCCTCCTTTTAAATAGCTTGGCACAAGTGATCACCATTATGAGACGATGTGCAGAGCGCAATAATTGAATTGCTACAACGAAGGTCAAGGTCACACTTGCAGGTCAAATATTAGAAAGTCTACATTTCGTGTTAACCGCTGCAATGTTTGAAGATAACTTGGCATAAATTATCACCATTATGACACCATTGGCAGAGCACAATAATCAGGTCACAACCCTGAAGATCAGGGTCACACTCAAAGGTCCAATGTAAAAACATCTATTTTATATGTCAGCTTTATAACTTATTGACAATTCAAAGGTTTTAAAATTACTCCACCGTGACACAATCTGCAGAGGTCAACATCCAGGTTGCTTCACAATATGTTCTCCCTAACTTTTTGACTTTATGGAAGATCTTAAGTAACTTGGCACAAATTATCACCATTGTGAGACTATGTGCTTATGATATGCATGATACAACTTCGAGTAATGGGATTTAGCTGTATTTCAGACTGCCTTGTTAAAGATGAAAACTAATATTTTTGACGAGTGTTTCTTCGGAATATACAAAGATTTCCGATGAAATCTCAAACGTTTTCCAAGAACTCGATCCGTGACAGTTATCAGAGAACTCCTGACAAGTTATCATATGAACTCAATTCTCCGTGTAACAGTTCCTCCCCCGTGATAGTTATGTTTAAATTTATCTATTTTTTGTAAATTAAGTCGTTCTTATTCCCTTTACCGGTAGAAGTATTAAATAATCACTCCAAAAATAGGGGGGTATGGGTCAGGTGTTATACATTAAATGTATATTATTTCACATACAACAAAGAATAATTTTATATATTTTATAAAGCATTCTAAAATAACAAAGTTATACCCACTAATAGCAAAATTTAGACTTTAACCTTGAAGGTCAAGGTCATTTATAAATTTAGGTCAAGTTTAGTCTGGTCTACTTAAAGATCTTATCCAAAGGGTTGTTTTGGCCAAGTATGAAGTGTATTAAGAACACAGAAAGTTATGATTTAAGTTAAAGTTTCGGGGAAAAGAACGGCAGCGGCAACGCCGCCATTACTGTAACAATACCTGCATGTAGTCCTTTTCAAGTTATTGATCTGAAACGTTTTTACCTACAAGGTCAGTGTGACCTTGACCTTTGACCCCAAAATCATAGGGGTCATCTACTGGCCAAGACCAATGTAGCTCCATCAGTTGTCAAATTATTGATCCGAATCCGTTTTTACCTACAATGTCAATATGACCTTGGTCTTTGACCCCTTGATTCCAAAATCATTAGGGTCATCTTCAGACCAAGACCAATGCACTTGTGAAGTTTGAAGGTCAAACTCCCATTAGTTATAATTTGGAAACCATTTTGACATTCAAGGTCAATTTAGGCTTGACCTTTGACCTAAATACCCCAAAACAATATGGTTTCTCTTCTGGTCATAAACCGTTTCTCTTCTGGTCATAAACAATCTCCATTGTTTGAAGTTCAAAGGCCTAAGCGTTCTTTAGTTATTGATTGGAAACCATTTGTTCTATGGACAGACCGACAAACAAATGCAAAGCAATATACCCCCACTTCTTTGAAGAGGGTATAAAAATTATTGACAAAAATCACTGAAACAGAAAAAATGCTGATGATATGCAAAACTACACTTGATACAGATTACTCCTGTAAAACTAGCATAAAATTGCACCAGTAGTCTCTGAGGAGTGAGGAGTAGTCCTTACAGGCTTCTGTTTAGCTGGCAACATTAAAAATTCAAAAGCCATACCTCAGCCAACAAGAGCTGTCGGTAGGGCAGCAATGCTCGACTATTCTTAGTGCTTGATAGTAAAAGAGCCTTGTAATGTAAAATTTACGAAGTTAACAAAAGGGCAAACATTTTCTTTAAATCCATGTTACAGTTATAGGCCATGGCAAAAGTCCTATTATGCTCTCAAAGAAGACCATAAAATTTCAACTTCAATAGAATATGAAAAATAAGTCAATAGAATATGAAAATAAATGTAAATTCTAAGTTTAAAAAGGGGCATTATTTTGTCAAAATGCATCATAGAGTTACCCCTAGAATCTACAGGTTGGGGTCATGATGGTGAACAAGTGTGCATAGTTTGCAAAGCTATATGTCAATGGACTTTGAAAACATTTGAACTATTACAAAACGTAAAGTCGAAAAAGGGGCATAATTCTGTCAAAATGCTTGATACAGTTACCTCCTCCTGTCTACAGGTTGGGGTCATGCTGGTGAACAAGTGTGCAAAGTTTCAAAGCCATATATGTCAATGAACTTTGAAAATATTTGAACTATTACAAAAACTTTAACGTAAATTCCAAGTCGAAAAAGGGGCATAATTCTGTCAAAATGCTTGATACAGTTACCTCCTCCTGTCTACAGGTTGGGGTCATGATGGTGAACAAGTGTGCAAAGTTTCAAAGCCATATGACAATGGACTTTGAAAATATTTAAACAATTACAAAAACTTTAACATAAGTGGTTACGCCGACGCTCAGGTGACTACAATAGCTCTACTTATTCTTATCGAATAGTCGAGCTAAAAATCATCGAACCGGAAAACCCATGACATATGCACAAGTTCTTCATCTACAAATCAATCCTGTAAAGTTTCATTGCTTTAGAGGTAAAGGAGGAGTAATCCAGACAAACTTTGTAAATAAAAATCATTAAATGGCCATAACCCTGACCAAAATCATTGAAATGGAAAATGCCGAAAATATGCAGTTAGACTTGGTACTGATCATTCCTGAAAAGTTTGGATGAAATTGAAAGTTGTTTAACAGGAATAGCCCAAACAAATTTTGTAAGATAAAAGACAGACAATAGAGAAGTGATCCTTATGTTGCCACTACTCTGTAGAGACGCAAAAATGTTATTTTCCTCCAAGGCATTTAAAAAATGATTTATTTGATTGGAACCAAAATTGAAATTACGAAAAAACACACTTTGTGCATTTTTTTTAACTTTAATTTTTATAAGAAGTAATTTCCACATAGGTTTTTACAAAACCCAATCTATAATTAGATGCTCATACAAAAGTGCATTGCCGATTACAATTTACAAAACCCAATCTATAATTAGATGCTCATACAAAAGTGCATTGCCGATTACAATTTACAAAACCCAATCTATAATTAGATGCTCATACAAAAGTGCATTGCCGATTACAATCACTCTGCGTAATTCTTATGAGAACTTTAACCACAAATAACAATTTTCAAGCATTTTTGCTTAGTCTCAAATAAATAAATTCATAACACTACTTGCAGACCCTATTTTTAGCTTTTTCCTGAAACCGTTTCCTCCTATTTATAAACTTAATTGTCAATATGTCATTTTTAAGCACATATCTTTAGTTAAATTGAACTAGACCTATCACTGAAGGTGATTAATACCCCCACCAGCAACATTTTGAAAAAAAAAGTAGTCTGAAGAAAAAATTGAACACAAACAAAGAAATATTTCAATTAACTGTAATCGCAACTGGGGTTTCGAAATAAGCTTGCTTTACACCAAGTTTGATTACAATATCTCATTCCTAACTCTACTTATTGTCCGGAAACCATTTTTCTATTTTTAGTAACACTGTAACAGTGACCTTGACCCTAGGGGGTCCAAATGCAATACCAACCCAGGTCTTCATACAAGCTTCCTATACACTAAATTAGATTACAATATCTCATTCCTAACTCTAGTTATTGTCCGAAAACCATTTTTCTATTTTTCGTAACGGTGACTTTGACCTTGACCCCAGGGGGTCCAAATGCAATACCAACCCAGGTCTTCATAATTATAAGCTTGCTATACGCCAAGTTTGATAACAATATCTCATTCCTAACTCTAGTTATTGTACGGAAACCATTTTTCTATTTTTAGTAACGGTGACCTTGACCCCAGGGGGTCCAAATGCAATACCAACCCAGGTCTTCATATAAGCTTGCTTTACACCAAGTTTGATTACAGTATCTCATTCCTAAGTCAAGTTATTGTCCGGAAAACAATTTTTCTATTTTTTGTAACGGTGACCTTGACCCCAGGTGGCCCAAATGCAATACCAACCCAGGTCTTCATATAAGCTTGCTATACACCAAGTTTGATTACAGTATCTCATTCCTAAGTCAAGTTATTGTCCGAAAACCATTTTTCTATTTTTAGTAACGGTGACCTTGACCCCAGGGGGCCCAAATGCAATACCAACTAAGGTCTTCATAATTATAAGCTTGCTATATGCCAAGTTTGATAACAATATCTCATTCCTAACTCTAATTATTGTCCGGAAACCATTTTTCTATTTTTAGTAACGGTGACCTTGACCCCAGGGGGTCCAAATGCAATACCAACCCAGGTCTTCATATAAGCTTGCTTTACACCAAGTTTGATTACAGTATCTCATTCCTAACTCTAGATATTGTCCGAAAACCATTTTTCTATTTTAAGTACAGTGACCTTGACCCCAGGGGGCCCAAATGCAATACCAACCCAGGTCTTCATATAAGCTTGCTATATGCCAAATTTGATAACAATATCTCATTCCTAACTCTAGTTATTGTCCGGAAACCATTTTTCTATTTTTAGTAACGGTGACCTTGACATTGACCCCAGGGGGTCCAAATGCAATACCAACCGGAGTATCCACATAAGGTTGCTGTATACCAAGTTTGATTACAATACCTCATTCCAAACTCTAGTTATCGTCCGGAAACCATGATGTGGACCGACCGACGGACCGACAAGCTGACTCCTATATACCGCCCTAAACTTCGTTTGTGGGGGTATAATTATGTGAAACAAACTTTATTTCACTTTAAAAACTAACCTATGGAATATACATCAAGTTGATTTTGCGAAATTAAGGATTTATTATTGAAGTATAAATAAACATATATGCTAAGTTTGAAGTGAATAGGATTTTTACTTTCTAGGAAAAATAGACTTCAACAGAAAGGTTATCCAATGTTGACACCGACAGCTACAATAGCACTCCTTTTTTAGCCAAATAAAATGCAAATGCAAATTTTGAATTTTTGCTAAATTCACATCAAGTCTTTGTATCATGACACGGCCATTTCAATATTAATCTAAATGTGTCTCATGTGATACAAACATCAAATGACCACAAACTTTGAAGTGATGCTAGCTACTTCAAAATCATTATTTTTTGTAGAGCACTAATTTTCTTGCATTTTGTGGCTACCAGTAGATCAATGCATAAATTTAGATCAAACTAAATTTTCTATTGTCTGCTGTAAGATTATTTTGCTTTGTATTACTTGCATTGAACTTTATTTACTCACTTAGATAATTCACAAATTTAAGAACCCATAAAAATGTCCTTTGTGGTAAACCACAAACTTTCATGTCCACAAAAATAAATTGAATTCACAGAATAACAACTCTTTCTTTTTTCAAAAATATTATTTTTTTAATTGATAATAAAACAAATCTGAATGCTGTTGCTTTTTCCTTTCTTTTTTACAGAATGTACAAGTCATGTTTATAAGATGTCTTTCTAATTTTCATGAAGTCCATTTAGCACTTTATCTGTGAATGTGTGTATGTTATTTTCACAAATAAATTATATCTTTAGGAGCACTTTTCTTCAGCAACTTCAGCTTAGAACTTCTATAGGTACTTCCAGAATGTCTAATGGCATACATTATTATGTACTTATCTTCTTCCAAGAATGTATTATGATAGTCTTACCTGAAAGAAATAATGATACATCAATTAAAGCACCTTTAATTTCAATTCTTACCTTATTTTTTACTCACCCTTCTTCAAACATGGGACAGTTCATTGCAAAGTTTATGATTTCTCTGTGTAAAACAATTATTACTATATGTAATTGTAAAACATTACTAATTGCTATTGTTTCCCAAGAGAATACCTTTATCTGACATTTATGCAATACTACTACTACTAATTGCCATTGATTCCGGAAAAGAATGAATACCACTATTTCTATAATCATTTTAGAACCTGGCTTTCATGCTCGCACAAGAAAAATAGGTGGTGGTTAATTGTAATTTTTATCAATGATATTCTAATGAACATCAAAATTATTTGTTCATTTACAGATCTTAACTATGTCCTTTCACATTTTCTAACCTCCATACTGAAAATGTAATCCACCAACATTCTAATTCTTAAGTCATCAACCAATCAAAGATATCAACATATACCATTTACAATATCTGAACATGATTATGTCATCAGTGTACAAAAATCTTATTACATGCACTTTGTTCTTATTTTCATATTATACCAGATAGGGGTATTTGACAAACCCATGCAGTCCAAATTGATGTAAATTTATGTAACCTATGGATACATCATCAATCTAAATAAATTACTCCAAACAATGAAAAAAAAAAAAAACTCGACTTCATATTAAAGTCAAACTTTACAAGTATAAAATCTGATTAAAGGGAGACAATACAATCATATTTGCTGGTGCTGAATTTCTTTCCATATGCTTCTTAATTTAGAAAAAAAATCGTATCCTGAAAATGCTAGGCACTTTAAAAATAATAATTTTGATATTTCAGGTTCTAAATTACAAATCCTAAAACAGGTAGACAATAACTTTTCTAAATGAATTTTACAGGGTTTGCAATTAGTCAAATATTTCAGATTCTACATTCAGTTAAACATGATAATATGAGGAAAATAACATTCATTCTCTTATATATGACTTAGTATAATTCTTTGCAAAGTGAATATATATCTTATATTTACATAAATTACACAGAAATACTGTACAAGAGGACCCTTTTACAATGCAATATAATGCTAATACAATTGTATATGTTCGTTTCACCACTTTTTATATGTCATGTTTGGGCAATTTCTTTATTTTGCTAATTTAAGAGTTTTATTTTGACCAGAATTTACCCCATGACCTGCTGAACTTGACTATGTTAGCATATGCCATCAGCACAGTTGGACCACCCTACGCATTCTTGCAGTTTAACCAGGCTCTAAATAAAATAGTTGTTGAGTATTTTTTTTATTTTGAGCCTGAATTTCCTAAAGTTTGAGTTCAGTGCTCTATAATTCAAAGCAAGGCAAATCTTATACACAAATTCAGCATGTTAAAGGTTTATTCTAAATCCATTTTAACCTGGTAACAACCTGTAGGTGTAGATTTTCTTCTATATCACCATTCCCTGAAAAGGTAAAATTGGATGATTATTAATATATCATACTACATATCATATTAAATTCAAATTTCCTTCTCTTATTTAAGACTGTGTCCTAAAATTATATGTAACTGAATATAGTGTATACTTTAAAGTATTTTAATTTTAAAAAAGCATAACCTAAGTGACTTACTTTTTTGCAGTTAAAACTGCTTTAAATTGTACAACAAAGAAAGAGTATAAAAGCACAGACCTATATCCCTGCAACATTTCTGGTGATGAAAAAAGAAAAAATGAAATTAAAAAGCCGCTGACATATTTATGATTCAGTTTATCCATTTAGTTATTTTCCTATTTTAAATATAATTATTCTCTATTTTCTATGGGGGGGGGGGGGGGATTTCCAATCTTCATAAGTTTCAATTATTCTATATTTTTTTTGAATAAAAAAAGCATTATCTTTAGATATCCATTCGATTTAAATGGACTTGATTATTAGGGGGGAAGAAATTTTTTGTCGTGCATTTTTGCATTTTTTTATATTACCTTAGTGCAATAAATATGATAAGGATAAGGGTAATTTTTCAATTGCAGGTCAGACAGTTTAAGTTTTCTTATTTTTTTACTTTTCTCAAAAAAAAAGATTTATGCTGTGGCCTATACAGGGCCTAGAACGAAAGCTCACTACTAACTAAATAAGTTATCATAATTTTTTCACGTGTTTTTGGGTGGTTTTATGCAAATCCAAACCACAATTTACGTCATAAGGGCCACTTTCCCTTACCTAACCATTTTTCTAAATCAACTGGGAATTTTACTCAGCTTATTGAACAAACTAAATATCTTACAATCCAATTTTATTACCAGAAAAAATTGGGAACTATACCAGTCCAATTTATTGTTCAAATTTTTAAGTTGCCTTTAATGGATATTTGTAGTCTCATATGGGTTCCAATGAAGAGAAAATAAATTAAAACCATTCAAGTCTGAAGAAAATAATGAATAATTTGGAAGTATTTTTATTTCAACAGTCCAATATTATTTCGGCTAAGTGGAACAATTGACTATTTTTACAGTCCCCAATACCATTTCAGTTAAGAGGAAAATACCTGAATATTCATGAACAGTCCAAATAACTTAATTCAGCCGAAAAAAAGACATACTGGTAAATTTTTACAGTCCAATACCATTCAGTTTTAGGGGAACATACTGGGAACAATTTTATCTACAATCCCCAATATTTATTCCCACCTTAATGGACATTTAACTGGGAATATGTTCCAGTTTCCAATATTATTGAATCAAGTCTGGAAATACAATCTCATTACCCTCTGGTTAGTTTTGAAGCAACCTGTCTATAATATCAAGTTAAAACCATCTGTTTATATTTCATTTTTAAAACAGAATTTGAGTTTAAACCAAGCTGGAAGCATGAAGATGGTTTAGGTAAATCCATGTACACGAAAACTTCTCTGGTGTCTCCAGTCACCCTATAGGGAAAATAAAAGAAAGAAAACAATAAAACTATTCTTAATTCACAAATTGGTCAAGCTGAAACAAAGAGCAGAAGTTTTATACCAAAGATTCTATTGACCATAACCCGATGATCTTCACAACAATAGACTTGCCCTGCTTGGAGCTTGTTTTAAACTGGCCAGTGTTATTTTCGGGGATTTTTGTGTTGAAATACAAAATTTAACGGAGAGAAAGTGCAGGCAGGCTTTTGCCCTTAGACCCTTAAGCTATATAATATTCTGCTCTTCCCCATAATTAAATATACAGGGACAGGAATGAAAACTTTTTTAAATTTTGTCAAAATACAGCTCAGACATCCTGCCAGACTAAAATAATGCTTCATTAAATAGTTTCTCTCTAATAGCTCTCAAACCATGTCTCCTCAAACCTACATCTGATTGTGTAGGATACCAGTCAAATTCAGACAAAATGTGTAAATTAATTCCCAATCAAATGACTCAATAAAGAAATGCCTCCATCCAATATTTATTTATTTAAAAATTAACAAAATTCATCACATTTTTCAAGCTTACCCAGCCTGTGAAGATCAAATTATGACCTAGATCATTTGTAAAGATCAAAGTTACGCTTGATTTCAGTAAAGTTAACGAAATCAGCTTTTATAACCGAAATCAACTCGTAAAAACTAGCCTAGTTAAAATATGGCTTTACCGAAATCAAGTTGATTTCGGTATCGTAACGTACCCATCAAAATGGGCTTTTCTATGACCTAGAGCGTTTGTAAAGTCAAATAAGATTTTTCTATGACCTAGAGCATTTGTAAAGATCAAATTAGCTTTTCTGTGACCAAGAGAACCTTTATAGATAAAATATGCTATTATATGCCTTAAAAAACCTGAAAATATCAAATATAAGCATTTTCTATGACCTATTGTACTTATAAAGATTGACCAAGCTTTTCTATGATCCAGAGTGAACTGTTTGTTTACTTAATAGGGACCATGTTTTTCTAAAACTCATACTTTTGAACAAATAATTAATCTTTTCCACTATAAAATACTTGAAATACTAACTCTTTGCTTGATAAGAAAATCCAATAGCCATATTCATGGTTCTGGATTTATATACATACACATATGTTAAGAAAACTTTTTTTTATGACTACAAAAGTGGTGAATGAAATAAGCAAAAGTTTTGAAGTGAAAGTTATATGTGTACATGTACATGAGTACTAATGCATTGTTTCGTTTCACCACTTTGTATTGTCTACATAGTTCACAGTACATTCGGTATTCAAATTTTTACGTGAGATTGTTCCCGCTAAATCCGTGCATGGACCCGTAATTATAAGACCTCCGGTCTGTGTATTGATCTATTTGCTCTTTTTCTAGATGATGTCTGCAGCATCTGTACATACTCAAAGATGGTTGCCAGGGGGATGCAAAAGAAAGTAAAATTTATACAGTACTTTATTTTCAAAAAGAGGGAAAAGAAATACAGAAAAAATTCAAGTTTTCTAAAAAATTTCATTCATACATCAATCATTCTACTAAAATTGTCATAATTCTTCATTTAAACTGTCCATATGGAGTTATTTTCATAAACTGTATATAATTAAAACACTGATTTACAAAATATCTGCACCACAAATATTCACTCACAATAGAAAAATAGATTACCAAGACAAAGTAAAACTGTTTCTGTACCAAGGATTTCAAAATATCCCCCATCTTCAAATGTACCTGCATAAAATATCAACATATTATACAAACATATATCTTTGAGTGATTTCTTTCTTACAATCTTCAGTAGTATGCAAAAATAGCATCAGAAATTAGAATTATACATGTTTCCCCTATGTAATGTTTAACAAAATAACACAAAGAAAAAATCTAACAGAGAGCCATAGGTATTTGTGAAATATTCTCGAGCCTAACATTTTATTTATATATTCACATGTAATTGTGGTTTCATAATTGTGATTAAAAAATCTCATTCTGTATATGTTTATACAATAAATACTTCTAACACTAACAAAATAATATCTTAAAGTCATTATTTATATAAATTTTTTTTCACCTTCACTGAAAGATCATTAAAAATATTTCTATATTCAAACATAAAAACCTATATCTGTAAAATTTGTATTTTAATTCATTCATATTTGTTTGTGGGTTTTAAATGGTTTTCTTTTTGCACTTATCTTTTCTCACATTATCAGGAATACAAGTTTTTTGAAGAACAGGTCGTCATGGTAATTCTGAGAATAAATCTGTAAACATAGTAAATTAACCATTTACAATTAGTGCGCAAATTCAAGGTGAAAACTTGTACCCAAATCAAAACATAAGTCATCAAAAAACAGAACAAAAATACATTGGAATATAATAAGTACTTGAAAACAATATGCTTAATGCTAACTTCAAAATTAAAATAGCTTAATATATAAATCAATGAGCATCAAAATGTAAATTTGTACACATAATTTATCATCTTAAGTTACAAATATTATGAATCATAATAAAATCCTCTTTATTTTTCTACTTGATAAAACATAAACAAAAATATACATTACCTACAGTATATCCATGAATATTTGAATCACACTTTTCCAATTTAAAAAAAAATCAATACCTTAACGAAAAAAAAAAAAGAAAGTTGACAAACTGTCACCTTAAACAATTAGAAGATCAAAATATGTTCCTTTATGTTTTTTAAACAATTTGCAAAACCACAATGTAAGTATATAAGTATATTATATATATTTCATATGTACATAAATATATATAATTCCTACCAAGTTCCCTAACTGAGTCTGTAGTAAATCAGAATTGTCTCCCTTTAAATCTTTTCCTGTATAAAGGGATGAGCGAGGGCTGCATTGATTGAAATCCTCTTGCCTGGATCGAGCATTAAAATTCCTTCTAACAAGTCTTTCAGTTGTTTAACTTTGCGCATTTGGTCCTCCGGCAATCGCTGGTACCCAACAAGTTCCGCCAACAAATCTCGGGATGGAGATATCGTACTTAATACAGTAATTTTATCCTGTGGAAAAAATTTAGTTTGTAATTTTCATTTCAAATACAAGAGCATCACTTGCCATGTTAACAGCTGTTTAAGTCCAAAAATATAGCTTTCAGAAATATGGCCCTTGTTTAACAACTGAACCTCGATTTAATCATATTTTATTGCTTGAAACATGTACATGTAACATAGAGATTACATTAATACTAAACAGAATACAATAAATACGAATAAGGAAACATGTATGTTAACAGTTTGAAGCAAATGGGTTGGGCCACAAGTTTTACCAACATTAATGAAGGCCCTTCCCAGGCAAGTTTAAATAACAAAATGTTCATTATAAAGATACAAAACTTGTTTACGTAATTAATGTGTTAGGCGAAGAAACAAGAAAATATATGTTTTTTGCGCATCATCAGAGTAATATTTACAGTTTGCTTCTATATATATCTATATTGATATAAAAGTATTTAGATGACAATATTTTGAGAAAAAAAACAACAACAACAAAAAAAATTGATATGAGGTTTAAATATCATGAAATAGAAAAAAAAATACACATTCTAAAAACATCCAAACTTCTGTTCACCTTTCCTCTGAAAAAAAAAACAGGTTTCGCCTCCATTTCGTTACTGGACCAGCATTAAAAATAGAAACACGGAGTTATATTTAATTATCATTAAGATATATTAAGTTCTAAAACGATTCGTATTCTTTAAATATTTTTGAACATGCCCAAAAATAATGTCATTATCTTCAGGCGACAAGTTATCAATTCCAAACAGCAGTTTCTTTACACTTAAAGGATGGTATGGGCGGGTATTAAATGAATAATTGATGGCGCTGTTGATGAAATAACGGACATTTGAAAAAATAGTGTTCTGCATCCTCTATGGTATATCCACAGTCACATTTTTGATTATCACGTAAGTGGTTGTAAAATAAGTCGGAGTTTAGGTTACTACATTTATTACGTATTCTTGCATGATGGACCTGTGAAAATCTTTCACCAGAAATAAAGAATGGGGGAACTATTGGGGGTTTAAATTTTTCTTTTAGATTACGTTTAAAAGCTGATAATGAGTCTACAGTACGAGATTGAGTGTCCAAATTGTTCCAAAGTTTGATAGATGAAGGTATTGTAGATTTAGCATAGATTTCAAGCCGGCGTGCCATAGTAGCATAGTCAGAATTTGTTTCTCAAATTGTATGTATTTGCTTCTAAAACGGTATTTGGAAAAAGTTTCAGACAGATAACAGGGTAATTCTCCACGGCTATATTTATATACCAAAATTAATTTCTGCATGTTTCTTCTGTCTGATAATGAAACCACCCTATTTTCTTTAGTAAACGTTCTATTGATACAGATCTTGTTAAGCCAGTTTACAATTCGTGCAGCGTCATACTGAATTTTGTCTAAAAGATTCTTTTTCATAAACTGTGCAGCTATCCCAAACAATCGATGCATATTCAATAATTGGTCTAAGATAAGATATATATATTTGATTCAAAGTTTTCCGTTTAAGCTTAAACTTTAACATACGCATAGATCCTAAAACTTTTGTGGCGGAAGATGCTATATTTGTAATATGTTCATGCCATGAACCATCTTTTACTAAATGTAATACCCAAGTGTTTATGGTTGTCAACAAACGTTAAGCGTGTATTATCAAGAAAAGTGTAGGTACGTTCACGTGTTTGTCTATTAAGAGAGAGAAATAATACTTCTGTTTTAGTCGGATTAAATTTAACAAGCCATTGTTTTGCCCATTTTGATAATATATTTAGGTCGTCATTTAATGTTGATTCGATATGATTAATATTATTGGAACTAACTGATAATGAACTATCGTCGGCAAATAAACGTGTTACACTAGACAGAGAATCTGCAATGTCGTTCACGTAAATAAGAAAAAGTAGAAACAACTGAACCTCGTCAAGAAAAGCAAAAATTTTCAAGTTTCATGTTGATAGCTTTTAAAATATTTGAATAATATGCTACATAAAAGTTTATGCATAAAGATAATAACAACAACATTGATTGTTATAGCTCAACTTCTTCTCTAAAAACAGACAAGCAAATAAATTTCTACTGGAAATTAATTTACTCTTGTCATACTGTAAAGCAGTAATAAAATGTTGATAATTAAAGTTTTTATCTTAACTAATACATAACATTTTTCAGGGCTCACGCTGTCGGTCGCCATAGTCGCCATTTGCGATTATTTTATAAGATTGGCGATTATTTTTTGCATTTTGGCTACAAAATCTGGCGATTATTTTTTACTTTCAACAGTGTTTATATAAGGTGTAAAATCGATAATGAATGCAGTAGTCCCAATTAACACCAGCGGGGTGCATTTAATCGAGTGTCAACTTTTTACCGGTCACGTGCTGTTAACTATATTGCCCGAGGTGATAAAATACATGCGAGATGTATAATTGTATAAGTACTTTAAAGATATTGTCCAGCATTTATAATAGCCATCAAATATCCGTCAATTAGCCACAAAAATCGTTTTAAAATTGATAAACTGGATATTGACTTACCCTAAATTTACCGTGAATTCCAGTAATTGCAAATTTTGATTTTTTTTTAAGCTACTTGACTAAATCACCAGTGGAAAACAATGGTAAAATATTCAAAAAGTATTAAATTCCAAACAACTATTTGCACAACAACCAAAATTGTGAATATTTCTCAAGAAAACAGGAAAAATCCGATTGTCACATATTTTCGCGACACCGATAATTTTGATATTTATTTAAAGGTGAATTAAGCTATGTTCTGTTTAAAATCTTTACTACTATGGCAGAAAATTTGTATTACATTGGTGATGATGATATTTTTCAGTAAATTATTCAGAAAAAAGGCTGCATTCTGTGAATGAGTTTGCAAACTTGTGTTATTTCCATAGGCTAATATATATATGACCTAGATCTACTCCAGTTCTGTGTGAAATTGACAGTGGTTATAGCTGACAAAATTTGATTAGAACAAACAAAAAAGTTGTCTGATAACAGCATTATGTAAAGTTATAATGAATCTTTAATATTATTGTTATACAGTAATTATACTAATTATAACGTTTTTATTCTGTTCTATAATAACAATTAAAGTTGTGGTTCTATTTAAAAAAAGGTAGTTATCAATATACACAAATGTATCAGTTTATTTGAGAATCCTTATAAAACTGAAAGATATAAATGTAATGTTTATTTAATCAACTGCTTATGTCAACTTGTTAATCGCTAATTTGTGAATAGTCCGCTGAACTTTTGGCTATTATTTTTTTAAGTTAAAATTATTGGCTATTATTTTATTTGAGCCAGTGTGAGCCCTGATTTTTATTTCATGAAACAGTTTACACTAATTATAATGAAAATAACAACAACATAGTTCCATCTTCACTTAAAGTACTGAAATGCAGAATGAATTTGCAGAATTTTATCTCAACAACAATAATATTATAAATTCGATTTACATGTACAAGTAGATATGTAGACGTATCTTTCAGGAAATTTTTTTAACCTCCAAATCTTAAGCCTAGCGGGAAAATATAGCAAACAAATAGCCATTTCAAAGAGCGGCTTTGTAAAAGCATACAGTTAACCCATAGCCGTAAGATTAGAAAGATACATACCCTGTGTGTAACTTTATCCACTTCATGATATAGGAAATTGAAATTTGTATCAAAATGTTGATCCCTAAACATACTCTTACGTATCACTTTATTTGGTATCTTCCCTTTCACATCCATCATAAACTTCAACATCTCGTTGTTTGACGTCCCCGGGAACAAAATCTTCCCCGTATAAAGCTCATAGATTGTGCAGCCAACAGAAAACATATCAATGGCATGGTCGTAACCATTTCCCATGACTGAAATATTGAAATAAACAATACATGTATGACACTTCAAATGCATTTGCAAACAAATACTACCTCACATAAAAAAATATGGTTAAGATCTAATTTTAAAAACTATTTTCTTGAATAAATAGTTTAAGACTATTTGAAGAGAGTCAATCACTATTCACTGTTGATAATTTTTTATTTGACAAGCAAAAGGTCCCACTCAGTCTCTTGCAGAACAAAAACATATAAAACCATTATAAAATCTTGATGCCGACTTTAGACAGAGCAGCTCTTCATAAACCGAATACAGTCCAGCTAAAATACAAACAATAAATATTACTTCAATGTAAATAATATACAGAATGAGCAAACCAACCAACCAATATGTAATTTCTAAATCAAGACAAATTGAGAGATGTTACACTTTTTCATTATCACTCATGTACAGATTCAATCAAACCGAGTCTGCAATTTTCATGTAATTTTGCTGATTTTGATGCTTCTGAGGGATCAATTTTATTCCAGATATTGTTAAAACTGAGAAAAAGATCTTAATACATATCAAAGAATCATTATATTTTACTTCTACATCCAATGTTTACTTACTGATTTCCGGTGCTCGGTAGAATCTACTGACCAGGTACGGTGTTATGTCATTCTCTGATACATGTGACGCAGAACCAAAATCACAAAGTTTCAACAGTAACTTCGAATCGTTTACCTGTAATCAAACAATTCTATAGATCAGACAAATTGACAATAATTGACCCCTTATTCAACTGCATGCGTACACCGATATATTGAATTTGACTCTATGTTAAATATTTGGAGTTTCAATGTCTTTTTTTATTTCTTTGGTTTTAAGTCTTAATATCAATATCATGACAGTCATAAGGTAACCTTCCATCTTTACTGGTACAAGCAGAATTCAGATGAGATTTTCAGTGCATTATTTCAGGCATAAGCTGAAATATTTAATGGCTCCTGCAGACTTTTAATCCTGGTCATGAACTGTTTTGATCATGGACATTAAACACCTTGATAATGATTATACAGATTTCAATGTCTATTAAATATTTTGAAGGTCCAATGATAATGGATATGAAACATATTTGAACGCTTTACAAGTTTTTTTTTTTACATCATAGTAATAAAATGCATTTTATAACATTAATGAAATGAACATGGTTATTAAATACTTATTAAAAGATATACCAGAATATTATCAGGTTTAATGTCAGCATGTAGCAGGCTGGCTTTCTTCAGAAGTTTGAGTGCCATCAATAATTGTTGTGAATAACTTCTCACAGCTTTGATGTGAAGACCAATATTCTTCCCATATTTCTTCATCACCTCACGTAGATTCATACTGTAACAAAATGTAAATGGTTACATTAATCAGACAATTTGTAATTGATGACATGAATCTAATACTGTATTCAAAAGTAGTTGCTAAACGCAAATGATAGAAATTTGACAAAATTCAACATTCTGCCATTAAAGCCACATGATGTTGTAGAAAATTTGTATTCAGATTCATCCTGTCTGATACAATTGGTCTTATACGTGATGATGAAATATATAACTCCTTCAACTTAAAGTTAATGTATCTCATGAAATAAACTTCAATATAATTGGTTTGTATGTTTTATTATGCTAACAAATTCAATTCAAGCAATGATAAATCCCTCACTGCACATTTTCAATACTGAACTGGTATACATTTTGAAAATTAACTATTTTCCTGCAAGTGTGATATTGAAGTGCTTAACAGTTTTGTTGCTTAACACTAATAACAGTTTTGTTAGAATATTAAAATCGATTTTTTTTTTTGCATTCCTCTATCAATTATTATAAAACTGTTAAGATATCAAAGAAGAGTATTTACCTTTTGGTGGAGGGCTTATAGCTAATGTTGTAACAACTTAGGGCCAACCATTGTGCTACTTATTATTTTGAAAACCTGTTGTTTCTGTGTATAATTTACATGTACATATTAGCAATAAAATATGATTTAACTAGTACTAACCTTAAAGACTCAAACACTAGACATAGATGGTTTTTATGGAAGAAATGTCTGTATAATCGCAGACAATGGAATTTGTCATCTGGGTCAGCATCGTTCAACTTTCGCAAAAACTCCAACTCTTTTAAACCAGTTTTATGCCTAAAAGGACAATCATACAAATGCATATCAAATTCAAATAGCAGAAATAAAATCAACCCCTTTCTTTTAATTATTTGGTTTTAAACTAAACTTGATAAACCGTTGGGTTTAAAACTTAACTTTATCTACACTTCAAACTTAATTTCTAACTGGACTGAAACTAAGATTCAGTCTTCAATAAAACTTCAAGCATTTTAACTGTTAATTCAATTTAGACAAAGAAACTTGTCATAAATGACTATTTTACACACAGTTCCTAAAAACTCAAGTTTTACTTACAAAATACTAATAAATTATTATGGTAGTAATTGTACTCACATCATTTCATTGTTCCTAATAATCTTGATGGCAGTTTCTTGATTGCCTCGAGCCTGGTCTCGTGCACGTACAACATTACTGAACACTCCTTGTCCGGTATATCCATACACAGTGTATCGTTTATCTAATATCTCTCCAATACGAACCCCTGTTAATCAAAAATACAAACATTAGTTGGTGGGTCTTTTTCTTTTGTTTCTTTTAAACATTTATATTGTTTACTCATGCAATTATTTATGTTTGAAGTATGCAGTAAAAATGTGAGGCTGATCGTATGTCGTGGGATACTATATCAAATAAATGACATAAAAGTCATATAACACAGTTTAAAACTTAATGAAATATAGAATTCTGGTTCCAATTTTATACATTGAATGGTAGCAAAATAGAACTAAAATTTCTGTAGACCTTCATGACATCGTACAATTTTACAAAATTAACCAATGAGACAAAGCGATTAACACAGATGTTAAAATTGACCAATGACAAAGCTGGTTACATGCAAGTCAAAATTGACCAATGACAAAGCTGGTTGCATACAAGTCAAAATTGACCAATGACAAAGCTGGTTACACAGATGTCAAAATTAATCAATGACAAAGCTATTAACACAAATGTGAGAAGTCACAAAGGACAAAGCTGGTAACACAGATGTCAAAATTGACCAATGACAAAGCTGGTAACACAGGACTGGAATCAAAATTGGCCAATGACCAAGCTGGTAACACAGACTGGTTCCAATACTTACTATAATAGCCTTCAGCATCATCCCAGTTGTCCATCAGTGTTGGGTTCTCATTCTTCCCTGTCTTGTAAGCTGACAAGTTTGGGGACTGCAAAAAAAAACATGGTAAATAAAAGTGAGCCAGTCTTATGTATACAATTCTTCTGAAATAAATTTTAACCTTTAGATAGAGATATAGGCTGTACTTACAATACTTTAGAAATATAAAAATAGGTTTCTATTGGTATTAAATTTAACAATGTTGATAGGGTTAAGATTTTGGAATACTAGTTCACGTAGGTACACAGTATATTTATAAGTAAGTCTACTTCCTGTTATCTCAAGAAATGTTCAAGTTAAAATATATAGGGTCCCAAGAAGGGTACAGTGATTGGATGTAACAATACTTGTAATTACATTAAACTGTATAGGCTTGCAAAACAGGGTAAAGAGATTCCATTTACAGACTGTAAGGCAATTAACCTTAACAAACAATTAACAACAATTAATAAAACAAATAAAGAATACATATATAAACTTACATTGTAGTTCTCAGAGAACATATCTGCATCTTCAGAGAACATGTCCACACATTTAGACGACTTTTCTTTCCCTTCACCATCCTTACTCTCTTCTGAAATAAAAATTATTTAGTGTAACAGAATTATGAAAATATTTTTTTATTTGGTTCTATTTTTTGGTTTGGTTTCCAGCATAATTTCACCCTTCGATAGGACCGCAGATGTTCCGTAAGCTAGCTGGATAGCTTCCTAGTCAAAATAAAGATAGCTTCCTCAAATGAATGATTTAAAGTCCCTGATGGGATTCCAACCCACAACAGTGTGGGGCAAGTGGTTTGAAGTCAATGACCTTTACCACTTGTCCACAGACACACCTTGAACTGTGTCTAAACTAAGACTATAAGATTTAACAGAAATTATCACCCCCACCTACTTTCAAAACAAGAAAAAAATAACACACTGTCATCAAAATCCTTCTTGACTTTAAAAATTCCATTGTACACTTCCCAACTGCTGTCCCAACCTCTATAAAAAATATGACATACCTTCATCAAATCCTTCTAGGGACAATCGTTTCTGTTTTACAGTCTCTTCAAAATCAGTCGTATTTTCATCTTCTAGATTATCATATATCTTCAGATCTTTACCACTTTCCACAGCTTCACTTTTCTCTTCGGCCTCCTTATCAGATTTCTCCTTTGTTTTATTTTTATCACTGCGTTCACTACTTCGCTCAGACCTTTCTTTATCTTTTCTAGAACCTGATTTCCCTCTATTAGTCCTATCATTTGACCTATCTTCATCTTCACTAGAACTACTGTAACGTTTAGAAGTTCTTTTTCTGTCTCTATTGCGACTGTCTTTTCTATAATAATCATCATCATCGTATCTCCTGCTTCTTCTTTTGCTATCATACCTATCTTCATCACCATCTCTTCTTGATTTCGTACGCTCCCCTCCTCTATATCTTTCTTGTTTTCTTTTGTCACTGCTATCCGATGAATAGTCATCATCATACTTCTTCCTCCTTGAATCATCTCGCCCATCACTTCTCTCGTGCCGCGAACCCTCTCTTCTCTTCTCTTTCTTCCTCTCGATCTTTTTATAACTTTTCTCAAGCTCTTCACTACTATCTCTCTTTCTTCTTCTTTCACTCTTATCATCACCTTTTTTGTCCTTCTTTCTATCTTTCCTTTCATCATCACTTTCATCATTTCTGCTAGTCTCCTTACTCCCATTTTTCATTCTATTCATAATCCTTTGTCTTAACTCTTCTTCACTGTCATTATTTTTCTTCTCCAGTTTCCTATCATCTTTAACATTCTTTTTACTTTTATCACTTTCTTCGTCTTTTCTTTCTTTTCTTCCACTTATATATTTCTCTTTGCTACCTTCCCTATATAGATCTTCACTCTCACTTAACACTTTAGTTCTATAACTCGAATCTCTATCCAAAGGTTTCTTATCTACATCTTCATCTGGAATTTTCATTTTTCTTTCTGTTTTCTTTTTCTTATTATCAAGTTTTTGTCTTTCTATTTTTTCAGTATCACTATGATCTGATGATGATGACGATGATGATGAAGATGATGATGAGCTGCTTGAACTGTCACTGGTCGATATCTGGGGACTAGCGGGGGCATCTGGACTCTGTGGACCTTCAACTGGTATATCTGAAACCCAAAGAAAAAAAATATGATTGAGCCCGTAACATGCTGAATTTGTATAATGGATGTGTCCTGCTTTAACTTTATATGTTTGTATTAAGTTTATGGGATTTTAATAATTGAGCAACCAAAAGAATAGAGTCTGAATATAGTACAGCCTTTCTATCATTATCAGACACGTAATGTAAAGAAATATGCCAAACTTTCATGATTGTAAACCTGAAATATGCTTAATTTTCACTTGATGGAATATAAAGAATTATTCTGAACTTTTACAAACATATAATGATATATACTTTACAATCAATGCATAAAAAGACTTGTTAAAAAGGTACCTTGTTGTTGTTGTTGTTGCTGTGTGGGCTGGACTGGTCCCATGTCTATGATAATACCTGTGGACTGGTTCTGCGTTTCTTCAGTCTCTTCTACAGACTGGTTCACTAAATTTGACTGTGGCTGAATCTCTGGATCTTCACTTTGCTTTAGTTTCTGTAAATGAAATAATATTTCCTGTGACTGTAAAATTTTGGCAGCTCCCTAATTAAACTTAATAAAATTCAAGTAACAATCCATGCTTGTAGCAGTGTGAGCACAAAAATCAAACCCTTTACCTGCTGAACTTGTATAATGATCATTGCCTTTCTTTGAATTTAGATTGGTCCTTAAAAAAATTATGGGATTTCAATTAACAAAAAATGAAAACTTGAGCTTCCAACACTAACGAAAATGGCCAAACTACTATGAGCAAAGGCTTATCACTTTTCGGTTACAGAATATTAAAGATTTATTATGTTTATCAAACGAAACACAAGATATAACACTGTATACACACTGCTATTATACCACCATCAAACCATATAATAACAACCGACTGATCAGTCCAACAGCTATCACATCACCTTAATCATTCGTAACAGTCCTTGAACCTGTATGCATTACTCATATAGTGCTCCTTAGTTTAAATTGTGCTATATATCTATCTAGTTAAATCAAATTTTAATAGAAACGTAGACAATAAATAATATTATTTAACTCCTGTCCACAGAATCCAAGAAAATTAATACTTCTAGAAAAATACCAGTTTTTGTTGAATACTATGATCAATATTGATTTTATCACAGTGGTTAAACTAATATTTTCATTGTTTAGCATAAAACATAACAACAAAGCATATAATTTGTACAAACAAAAAAAATCATTCAATAATTTGACAATTAAATACCTGTAAAAGTGCTTCTCTTTCTTTTCTTCGCCTTTCAATTAACGTCTCTTCATCTTCTTCTTCATCTGGATCAACGTCAACACTAAAAACATTTAGGTCAATGTTAAAACTAAAATCATTTGACATTTAACTAAAACAATTACATCAAAGTTAAATCAGAAATCATAACATTTAGGTCAATGTCAAATTTGAAAACATAACATTTAAGTCAATGTCAAATATGAAAGCAAAACATTTTGGTCAATATCAAATCTGAAAACATAACATTTAAGTCAATGTCAAATCTGAAAACATAACATTTAGGTCAATATCAAATCTGAAAACATAACATTTAAGTCAATGTCAAATCTGAAAACATAACATTTAGGTTAATATCAAATCTGAAAACATAACATTTAGGTCAATGTCAAATTTGAAAACATAACATTTAAGTCAATGTCAAATATGAAAGCAAAACATTTAGGTCAATATCAAATTTGAAAACATAACATTTAAGACAATGTCAAATCTGAAAACATGATATTTAGGTCAATATCAAATCTGAAAACATAACATTTAAGTCAATGTCAAATCTGAAAACATAACATTTAGGTTGATGTCAAATCTGAAAACATAACATTAAGGTCAGTCAAATCTGAAAACAAAACATTTAGGTCAATGTCAAATCAGAAATCATATCATTTCGGTCAATGCCTAATCTGAAAACATTATGTTTAGGTCAATGTCAAATCTAAAATCTTAACATTAAATCAATGTCAAATCTGAAAACATTACATTTAGGTCAATGTCAAATCTGAAAGCATAATTATCATCAACAAACTTCGATAAAACTTCAGTTTTTACCTTGTTGAACATTTCTCTTCGACTATGTCAAATCTTAGTTATTTTCCAGTTTCATACAAAATTAAAACAAAATAGTGTAATATTGGCATAAAATTTTGTAACGAAACTAATGCATGAAATTTTGTAACGAAACTAATGCATGAAATTTTGTAACGAAACTAATAAAATTTTATCAAATTGCTAAAATAGCAAATAGCAGAGTAAGCCCAGCTGTTTCTTTTTTTTTGCGTTTTTGAATTAAATAAATTTCTTACACTTCCTCATCAGAAGATTGCTCCTTCTGTACAAACAAACCCTCTGACAAACTGCCCTTAAACTTATCTTGATCTTCTTGTTTCTTACGATCCCGTGACCGACTTCTTCTATCTCGTGACCTTGACCGTCGACCTTGACCGCGCCTTTGTGGACTGATCTGTCGATCTCTTGACCTTCGCCATCCATGGGAAGAACTTCGGTCTCTGAAAATTTATATAATTTATAATAACTGTCATGGAAAAATTGATAATACACAGGAATTAAATTAAAAGATTATCAATCATCAACTAATCTTAAAACATTGAAAGAAAACATAAGTAAAAAATACTAAAATCTTTAAAAAGTCGCTAAAAACATCTTACATCTAAGAAAAAAGTTAAACAAAAAGCAAAATAAAACCAAACCTTCTAGGGTCTCTTGGCAGGTCACGACCCCTGTTTATATCTCTCTCCCTATCTCTCATCCTACTCTCCCTATCCTCCTGTCTTCGTAGATCCTCCATTCTGTGGCGATCCTCCAAACGTTGATAACTCTCAGTTCTACGATGATCTTCAAGACGAGACTCTCTCCTCCTTTCCTCGTGAAATTCCTGACGGGAATCAACATTTCTTGACTTCGATCTGCAAATTGAAAACTTGTAAAGTTTACATTCTCTAAAATGTCATTAATATTCTCTGTCATAAATGTTTACAGTATATAGAATATAATTCTATATCATAATATACTTGAATGAATATCAAACATGAAAGCTACATCATTTTTACTTCAGGTATATCTTAGACAGCAATAAACTGCTTGATTAATTTGATTTGAACTTCTTTATGCCACGTAAAGTAATGTCAAACTAAAATAAGTCTCTTTAAGCACAGTTTATTTATCTTTACCTAGACAGTTTGCACTTCTAGACATATTTTCATTAGGTATTAGTCACACTGTCACTGTAAAAGAATCATATAACGAAAGTCCAGTTTTGCAGGTGGATGAACACCTTATGTATCCCTCTCTGGGTATCATTTCAGGGTATAAACAGGCACCTGAGTACGTGCATCAAAATTTATTTAAACAAGCAGTAAAGTTTCATTACATAAATGAAGTAAAATTTTTCAAGCAAGATTCGAACCAACAGATTTTGGTGGCAAAAAGTGATTGCAAGTTACAAACATTAAACACTCAGCTCATTATTTAACAAGAATGATTTATTCAGTTTTTTTATATCTCACTTTTTAATTGCAAAATAAAGTACATAAAATTATTTTAAATTCAAACAACGCACATAATTTGTTACACCAGAATTCTTAAAGGTGTTTTATAAACATATTCATGATCAGATATTATTATTTCTACTTACCTTCCTTATTCGATGCCATCAACAGATTTTCAAAAATAATTAAGTTCTAAGAAAGCATATTACTGTAGTATCACTTACCTTGATCTTTCCTTTTCTCTTTCAGCAATTTTCTCTGCTGCTCTTTGGCTTTCCTTTTGTCTTCTGGCATCTTCCTTCTCCTTTCTTCGTGCCTCTTTCTTTTCTTTTTCTTTTCTTCTTTCTTTTTCTTTTCTTTCAGCTCTTTCCTTTTCCTTTCTTTCACGTTCTTTTTTCTTTTCTTTTTCTCTCTCTCTCCTTTTACGTATTTCTTCATATTCTCTTTCAAAGCTTTTAAATGTTTCCTCTTTTCTATGGCCAGAACTTTCAGGTCTATACTTTCTTGCATATTCATCTTCATTCATAGCATATTCTAAAAGTTCATCAGCTAGGTCATCTTTACCAACTTCTTCATGACCTATTTCCCCTTCCTCTTCTGAATCACTGTTTTCATTGGAGCCATAATCTGCAATCAGATTGATTGATGCAGATTTATTCATCCCTACAACATCTACGTTACTATCACCAAAGTCACCCTGAGATCTACTTGTTTCTTCTCTATAGTTCCTATTTCGTTTGGAGCTTCCACTAGATCCTCTACCGGCAACAGACCGGCTTTCATCGCGGGAATCACCTTTAATAGTTATAGCAAGTTGTAACTCTGGTCGAAAGAAATCTGCAGATTCAATGTGATCATCATATTTTTCAGGTCTTTCATTACCAGAGTCGGCCTGCTGGTCAGAATACTCCTTTAATTGAGCACTTAGAGCATTATACTGCTCCTCTAACAGAGCATCATACCTATCATCGGAGACACCATTCAACTCTGCCCTGAGAGCTGCTCTTGCAGCTTCCAATTTCTCTAAATCAGATTCTTCAAAACCCGCCTCATTACCAAGTTCAGATTCATTCCCCATCTTGCGACGTTTTGATTCATTTATATACTCATTCTCTTCATCTGATCTATTGTCTCTTGTTTTTCTCCTCTTGTGTTTATGTCTGTGCTTGTCTGACGTCTTATCATGCTTGTGCTTGTGCTTATGTTTCTTGTGTTTCTTTTTATCTTTTCTATTTTTAGATGATGACCTAACATCTTCCTCACTGTCACTGTAAAATAAAACCATATTTTTGTATCAAGAATTTGAATTATACATCAAATAATTGAAGAAATCACTTAATTCCTGATGTATAATAACATATAATGCTGAAAGAATCAACGGCTATATCCTGGAAAAGACCCTGTGGTCTAAACCAGGAGTATATATAAGGTTCATTCCATTTTCTTTAATGTATTATATACAAGTTTTACTTCTGAAATATACATAGGAGTCTAATCAAGGAGATTGCCAAATCACCAATGCAGGGTTCTCACTAGGACTTTAAAACATGGAGTCCATGGACTCCCAACCCTGAAAAAGTTGGAGTCCAAAAGCGCGTCGCAATTAATGTTTACAGATTAGTCATTCAATGTTCCCAATAGCATTGCTGATATTTTGAATCTTCATGGGACTCCAAAGTTTATAGTTATTCAAAAGAAACTCTGAAATACATAGTATAATTATTGTTTTGTTGTTAATATTGAATTAAAATATTGTTGAAATATTAATTATGAAATTATTTCATTATAATGCATCAACACAGGGAAATCGTTTTTTTTTTCACTTTTATACCAAATCAAATTTTATTCTGGTTTTAAAATAAGTCCACTCTAAAGACAAAAAGTTTATATTTGTGAAAAAAAAACGTAAATGTATACACTATAGGCAGCGTTTAGCGGAATGAATAGGAAAATCGTGTACAGCTTCACACAGTGTGTAAGAGATTCATCCGATCAACAATTATTTTAGCAAATGTCTTCAAAAGGGGGCAAATTTTTAAGATCGATATTTAAAGATTTAATGTTGATTAAATAATAAAGGAACAATTCATTCGCATGTTTGGCTTGGAAACCGAGAATTTTTGCGAAATTTTAGTGTTTCTGGCGAACGATAGCCGATGTTCGGGATAGAATCTAAATATCAAAGAAAAGCGTATGTGTATTTTGGTTTGTTGTCCTGGCATTTCGGCACAATATATTAAATTCTTAATACTCTTATATAAAGTTTTTGCAAGAATGAAACTAAAGCAAAATTGTGCCCAGAAAATGCTGAAAATATTCGACAATCATTCAAAAATTACACTCATTTGTAATTTGAGAAAACAATCTTTACAGTAAACTTGCGGCGTAAATAGTCGATAATTTTATCCTTTTGTCGGTAAAATTTGCTAATTTCCAATCAACTGTTGATCAAAGATATAAAATTATCACGCGTGTTATATCTGGTAATTACATGTACTGTACAGCGCGTGTATACATTAGTCTGATCACTATTGCGTGATAATGATCGGAAGGGTTATCGCTGATTGGCTAATCGCTTCACAGGTCGATGTGCATAGGACCGCCTACCTATAGACTTACACGCGCTGACGCATTTTGTGTATTTGTGGTTGTAAACAATCGGTAATGTTTATGCGTCCCCAGGCAAAATTAAGCGTACGTGGAATCCTTGCTCTGAAATATTTGCGTCCATCTGTAATAAACATGCGTACCGGGACGCCGAAATAAGCGTCCCCGAGAACCCTGCACCAATGTCCCGTGCTTTTAAAGCCAAATCCCCTGTCTGGGTGGCTGGAAATATGGTATGTATGTATTCCAATGTATTCAAAAATTATGTGTTATATAAACATGAAAAAGGGGAAATAATTCTCACAAAAGTGACAGTAACCAAATATTTTCTTTCTGTTTAAGTCATATATTATGCTCAATAAACAAAGTTTAGAAGAAATATCTTTATTTTTCTAGAAATCTGATTTTTATGTCATAAGCTCGATCGGGCATTTTCACCAGCCTGTTAAAGATAACATTAAACCATCAACTGTCATTTAAGATAAATAAAGAATGATGGACAGGATTTTCCAACTCTGACGCAGTGGTCCCCCTTTTCTTCGCTTCACAGAACATAGCCAAGCAAATCACTGTTAGGAGTTTGGATATTTTCGGAAATTGTAGCATATGATGATAGGTTGAACACCACAAATTTATTTATTTCTGTATAAGGTACAAAATACCTACTTTTACTTATTTACGAAGTGTCAGAAAGACATTGTAGTACCGTATGGTACTGGTTACGGGAGTTGACGGAAGTTAACGGAAGGTTCCGGACCAACCGGAACTAGTGTGTTAGGCTGACAGTTGGGCGCCATATTAGTGTAATAAATAACTAAGAAGAATTAGGCAATTCCTAGCTTGGCTGCGATCCAGACGTGGAAGGTAAGTCGATTGTTTGTATTGTCAATCCCTTTATAATCAATCGCGACAGTTCTATATTGGTGGCAGCGGTAATTTTTACGAATTCCGTTCCGAAAGATAGACGCTACCAAAGGTCCATATTTTTACCGATTGTGTACGAATTTGCCCTCAAATTCTGCACTCATAGAACGGAGTCTACCTGAATTCTTGGTTTTGTTCATAGTGGGCCAATCTGCTTGAACGATTTAAACCAGAATTTCTACGTAAATAATCGTAGTTAAGCGGGAATTTGCCATCAAATTCCGCTTAGGTTAGACGTGGCCTGGAAGGACCAAATTCTTTGGAATTTGTTTATTTTTCGGATTTCCTTTTCGTTCTGCTGCCACTGGTACAGTAACTGGTATATTTTGATAAACTCCATTTAGCCCTTTTGCCATATAAAGGGGAAGAAGATAGATATTGAGATTTATTTAGTTAAAACACATTTTAACTTGAATATTTCTCTGTATCTTTCGTTGTTATGGAGAATATCAATATAAAGGGAAAATTCGAGATATTTTCTCAGGAAGCAGAGGTTGTGCAACCACCCTTGGTTGCCATTAACTTTGCGTCTGAGGAAAGGCTACAGGCAATACCTAATGTGGGTGCAAGCCTAGCCAAGGCGCTCATTGCAGTGAGGGAGTGCTCTGGTAATATAACCAGGGAGATTTTAGAGTCCATCTGTCGTCGCAGGTTCTCCCCTGAGATACTTGCTATGATAGACTTTAGACAGAATATGTCTCTGTCAGTTAAGAATACTGACAAGCTAGGCCAATCTAGCTTGGAGGTAGACACAGACGAGGACGAGGAGGAAGATATTCAGCCAAGTGCGCATGATTGGTTGGAAATGGTGAAGGTGGTGAAAGCGGCAACCAATGTTCTGGCCGCTCACAAGCAGCAACAACTGTCATCTGTTTGTACCCTTGCAACAGATGACAAGGTTTTTCCACATAAAAATCTGAAGTTGATGACTCCTGCGGATTTTACTGCTAAAAAGTCAAAATCCACACACCCCCCTACCTTACCACTTCCAGACTATACCACCCCTAAACGTACCATACGTTTTGACCAGGTAGTGGATAGTGATTTGCAGTGATGACTCTATGTTTGCCAGGGCACCATCTGCCCATAGGCGTTCTAGGGTTCGTAACCGATATCTGCCTTTCCCGAACACTTATCATATGATGGTAAGAGTACTTGGGAAACCGTTCTTTTTAAAGTTCACTCGCTATGTCCAACAAGGCGAGTGGACTGATGAAGAAACAAGTTAGCTGCCTTGTCTGCTGTTTAGATGGTAAAGCGCTCGAGTATTATGCGCTTGTCTGTGAACAAGAAGGTCAGCTTACCTACAAGAGGCTGGTTAAGCAAGTTGGCTGCCCGATTTGGCCAACATGAGTTGCCAGCTGCTGCACAGGTAAGTTTTTCAGAATGCAGCACAAGAGACAACCGAGTCCCTAGATGAGTGGGCTGACCGAGTGCTCACTCTAGGTTATAGAGCTTTTTAAGAAGCTGCCAGAGGAGTTTGTCACTGTCCAAACAGTGAACAGATTCTGTCAGGGTATGGTTGACAAAGAGGCCGGTCTCCATGTTTGCATGCCAGCAACCCGAGTCTGTGCATGCAGCCATACAAATGGTACGCCAGTACCAGCAGGTGTACGCAGCCATGTATGGTGACAGGAAGGAACCGGAAAAGGTTTTTGCTGTTGCATCCCAGCCATCACGGGAGCAGCAGGCAGAGCCTATGTCAACCAATGATTTAAGCAAAGCCTTAAATGACCTGGAGCAAAGACTGACAAAAACCTTTTTGTCAGAATTGTCCCAACCCCGCAGATCAACCGGATGCTACAATTGTGGCGAAATAGGGCATTTTAAAAGAAATTGCCCTAAGCTTAACGACAACCATAAGTCGTTAAACAGGGACGGTGAAAAAGTAGGTCGTTTCCCGTCCCTGTATGCAGACAAGACCTGCAAAATTAAAAAATCCCGGTTGGCTGCCAATTTCAGCCAAGTAAGCACGGGGGAAGTCGAACCAGACCCTATTGTTGTCTGTCAGGTCAATTCCTCTTCCCAGTTTACCATGGGGGTCCAAGTAGGGGATGTCCAAGTAACAGCAGTGGTAGATACTGCTGCCCAGGTGACCATCATTTCTGATAAGGTCTACAATTCCCTGAAGCACAAGCCCCCCAAGATAAGGGATGTCAAGCTGCAAACTGCTGGCAGGGAATTGTCTATGGCAGCCTTTGTAGCCGGTCCGGTTAAGTTGAAGGTTGGTCACCAGTGGTACCAGGTCAACATGTTTGTTGCCCCCATTGAGCAACAAATGCTGTTGGGCTTTGATTTGCTTCGTGACCCTGGCAAATCTGTGCTAGACATGAGCAAAGCAGAGCTCTACTTTGATGGTATGCGCATCTCCCTAGATGTTCATTCATCCGATAGTCCCGTGGTATCCAAGGTCATGGTGTCTAAGAGACAAGTTATCCCTCCACACTCTGTGGCGAGAGTCCAATGCAGGTTACACTCTCCCCTGCATAGCTATATCGTGGAACCAGTGAACCAGAAGAAATTTCTGGTTCCCCGAGTGTTACATGAAGGCACTAACACCCCTGTGTTGTGTTTTGTTAATCCGTCAGATAGCTACCGCCTTGTCAGGAGGGGAACAGAGATAGGGAGGGCATTTGCCATCAGTGAAGTTGTCAGGAATGAGTGTGATGTTGAAACATCTTTGCCCAGCAAAGTGTTTGAAACATCAGGTGCGGTTGGTCCAATACCACCACACCTGCAGGAGGTCTATGACACCTCTTGTGGCAGCCTTGATGAAGGTCAACGGATTCAATTAGCGCAATTGCTGATTGAGTTCCAGGATGTCTTCATCAAGGGTGAACTTGACCTTGGTGATTTCACTGATAAGGAACGTGATATGGATACCAAGGAGGCAAAGCTTGTGAAGCAAGGTATGAGGCGAAAGCCAAAATGCTTTGCAGGGGAAGAAGAGGCCCAGCCTCAGGGAATGCTGAAGGCTTGGGGGTGTACAAGATGCCACATCCAAATGGGCATCTGCTCCAGTTTTGATTAGAAAACATGACGGCTCTGTGCGTTATTGCATAGACTATAGGACGTTGAATAAGGTTACAGTCAAAGACGTGTATTCCTTTGCCTTTAGTCGATGATTGCAATGGACACATTTGCTCTGGCAGTGTTTGGTTTTTCAAAATTGGATGCCAACTCTGCATTTTTCCAGTTGAACATCAGAGAAGGCTTTGGTTTGTGTTTTGGTGCCCCAGCCACATTTGCCAGAGCAATGGACTTAGTCCTGAGAGGTTTGACATGGAAGACAGTCCTGTCATTTTCGATGATATCATCGTGCTTGGACGCAATTTTGAGGACCATCTCTCAAACTTGCGGGAGGCTCTTTCGAGATTTCGGAGGCATAAGCTAAAGCTTTAAGTCGAAAGAATGTATCTTCTTCCAACAAGAAGTAGAGTTTTTTTAGGCCGTAAAGTCGGCAAAAGACAGCATTGCTATGACAGAACATGACATAGCAGTGGTGAAGGATTGGCCTGTTCCAAACAGTGCCAAGCAGGTAGAGAGGTTTATGGGGTTGGTTAACTATCATAGAGTGTGTGTAAAGGACTTCTCTAGGGTAGCAGCCCCATTGTATGCGGTCTCAGGCAAAGCCAAATTTGTCTGGGGCGAGGAACAAGCAGAGTCATTCAGGACTTAAAAGCGCTTTGTTGACGCAACCTCCAAGTGTTAGCGTTGCCAAATCAACATGATGAATTTATCTTGGATAACGGTCGCTTCCAATGATTTGATTGGAGCAGAGCTCTTGCAGGTGCAAGAGGGCCAAGAGAAAGTTGTTGCATTTGGTAGCTGTGCTCTTACCAAGGAGCAACAGGGTTATTGCATGACCAGGAAAGAGCTGCTAGCAGTAGTTCGGTCACAAACAGTTCCGACACTACTTGCTAGGAAGACCATTTGTGGTCAGGACTGACCATTCAAGTCTGAGGTGGTTGATGAATTTCAGGGAGCCACAAGGGCAACTGGGGGAAATGGCTGGAAGAGCTGTCCCAGTTTAACATTGGTGTTGAGACATCGTGTGAGTCGCGAGCATTCCAATGCTGACGCAATGTTCAAAAATACCACTGCAAAGTGGGACATGCCGAGGTGGAATTGCTGGTGCGCGGCTGGATCAGTTGCCTTGTGGTGGATGTGAAGATTGTAAAAAAGCCCCATACCAATTGGGTCAAGTTCTTCACAGATGTAGATGAGGTGTGTACAGTTGGTAACCAAACCAGTGGAGTCTTCGGATTCCGGTTTAGGTGGCCAGCAGGGTACCAGGGTTTCTGTCATCTACGGGATTGATTTTCATGAAAACCAATCAGATGCAAGATGGCCAGCCGGTCCTTGCCAATAAGGTCGGTGAGCATGGTCAACAGTCCCTCTCTGAAGGCCAAATCTTCAGTGGAGAGGGAAGAAAAGGTAAGTATAGGTTGCGTTAGAGACCGAACATCTGATATCAGGGCCATTCCTGATAATGTAGATGTTACGTTGCTGGCACAGATTTTAGAGGATATTCCCTGTGGCCAGCAAGGATCTCGGTGCCCCCAGTGCCGGGATGTTTGAGGATCTTACCCAGAGACATGCTATGGAGGCCCACCTCCCTGGCATATTCCAAATGTGTTTGACAGGTGAAAGCATTACGAACAGAAGGATTGGTGCTTTGAAGCTGGTGATCAGGTGGTTATTGGGGTCTAATAGCACTTTGTTTGACCTGGTAACTTACCTGGAGTGTGCTGGTGTTCCGGTTTCTCAGGAAACTTGCACCAGTAATCACAGGAAAGCAGCGAAGGAGTTCTGTGAGGTTCTTAGGGTACCCTTGCCCAAAGATCTCACCCCAAAGGTAAAAAGGTAATGCTGTGACAGTTTTTTGCAGTGGCGCTGTCTACTGTCATTGATATCCATGCTGGAAAGACACCAGGAAGACAATCTGGGAAAGCCATGTTCAGCTTGTCAGCTTGAGAGTCCCAACTCCTTTTAGCTTTCCTAAGAGTGTCTGAACAGCCATTGAGTTGTCTGGGGTTTTGGGAGGGCTTGGCTGAAAATTGGTTACGGTTCAGTCAAGTAGGTCCATGTTGTCCAGCCCTCTGGCATCATGGTCTCAAGTACCAGTTACCGGTTATGAAAACCGGGAAGCTCTAGTCTGCCCTTGGAACTAAGAGAGGCGTTCAGTGCTTGGTTAACTTCCTGGAGCCACCAGAACCCCTCCTAAAGAATTAGGACGGGGAGGAGTTGTAAGCTACCCGTATTGGTAACTGGTTACGGGAGTTGACGGGAATGTTAACGGGAAGGTTTTCCGGACCAACCGGAAACTAGGTGTAGGCTGACAGGTTCGGGCGCCATATTAGTGTAATAAAATAATTAAGAAGAATGGTGAGGCAAATTCCTAGCTTGGCTGCGATCCAGACGTGGAAGGTAAGTCGATTGTTTGTATTGTCAATCCCTTTATAATCAATCGCGACAGTTCTATAACATGTAAAATGTAATGCATACTATTAATATATCATATGAGCTTTCCGCCCCATAGGTAGCAACTAATTTCATACTAATTTTTAAATCTCAATATCATTTTTAAACGAATTAAAATGACCAGTGAGAACCTTCAATTTTTGAAAACCACCATTTCATTCTTTGTTGAAAGTTTAAAACAATGAAAAACAATACATCTGTGGAATTTCAAAACAGAGACATCAAATATTTACTTAATTAGAAAACAGTGAACTAAACTAAACTGAACCTTTTGTACATGACTACCTGCTGATGGGGACAAGGATTGCTAGAAATTTGTGTCAACTTCGCGAGAAAAAAAATTAATATGTCGCGAAAACCAATTGCAAAAACACAGAGGGTATTTTTATAAACCCACAGGACAATAATCACAATTTTCAATTTCCAAAATGTCAACAACGATTAAATATGATTAATTATGTAAATTTTATCTAAAAATATACTTCATTACCTTGAAATTATATGAAAATATTCTTCGTTTTTCGATCCGACGTCCATCTTCGATTTGGTGTCGTAATAGTAATGTTATCGTGTAAATTGCAATGTTGGTCAGAGGACCCTATAATTTTTCAAAAGGATCCTGCAGGGATGTATATTATCACAGGAACTTGATTTTTTTTGGAGATAAAGGCTATACCTTAAATATTCGTATATTTTGTGATCTATTGATTTAAATATCAAGTTCCTGTGATATTATAAACATAATAAACGTTCCTTTATTGGTAACAGAGCAGAACACAATACAATAAATACCAATAAAATTATATAGATCTAACATTACCAATGAAGTTTCATGACTCTGGGTCAAATACTTTTTATGCTACAAGCGACAAAAGTTGAAAAATGCAAATTTTTACTTGTCAAGGGCAATAACTCTACAAATAATAAATCCACAAGCAAACTTGAAGGTGCACTGAGATACCAACACATGCTGACAAACATTCGTGTAATGTAAGCTTTATGACTTTAGGTCAAATACTTTTTAGGCTACACAAGACAAAAGTTGAAAATTTCAAATTTTTATTGGTCAAGAGCAATAACTCTACAAATTCTGGGGGAAGAATCAACAAACAAACACCCATGTGAACAACTACACATGCTGACCAACATTCCTGTAAAGTTTTGTGACTAGATCAGATACTTTTTGAGCTATGTATGAAAACCTTAAAGTGCACAATTTCAGACGTTGATCAACATTCCTGTAAAGTTTTTTGTTGGTCTATGCAAGAATTTCAAATTTAAGGATATTAGGCTTAAATCGACCACAGGTGAGTTCCTTTAACTATAGGCATATTATGATTTTTAGCTATTTAGTTAAAGGAACTCCACTGAGGTTTACAAGCCTAAAACATAAAATTTTAATTTTTCACATAGATAAACATGAGCATTTAAAACAGAAATATAAATAAAATATAGTTAAGAAATATACAAGAAATACATTGTAAGTCATATGTTTGTGCTATTTTCAGTTCTATTTGAGTGAAAAGCGTTTAAACGCTTTTCAATTTTTGGTCATTTTTCACTATTATAATAATTATTCTGGAAAAACGGAGCGAGCTAATGATCTGAAATTTTGCACATGTGCTATTAGTATAGATCTACATCAAATGGAGTAATAACCTCAAAAAAATATTTCCAGTCCTGTCATGTCAAAAAACCTCAGTGAAGTCCCTTTAATTAAGTCTTATAGATGGAAATGTCAGAATATAAAATTTACTAATTAAAACTATGGATACAACTTGTTCAATAATCTCAATCACTTCGGAAAATGTTTGTACATGTATATATAAATGTCCATTATATAACCAATCACCAACATGGAACAAGAGTTTTTAGCTGCAGTGAGTAATAAAAGCTAAAATAGTCAAATAAAATAAAATGTTGAAAAATCAAACCATAATATAGATTATCATACAGTTTTCTGGCTATTACATGTACAACCTTTCCACTCAATTAACAATTAATAGCTTAGATAATGGACAAACCACTTTAAAATGGGAGTTGTATGGTTATCGGGTCAGTGTAGTCCAAATAAACCTGCTTACTGCAAAAGATTATCACCAATAAAAAATACACCACTTTATCTATAACGCACAGGCGGTAAGAGTATTTAAGAAACATGAAGTTTGGAATTCATTTGACCATCCTTTATATCTTATTCAAATTACACAAAATTTTGGCAATTTCAATCTGGTGTTCTTACAAGGGTACTAAGGATTAAGATCTTTATATCCCTTTATAAATGTACTTCAGGTCGTAGCTTATACCCCAATGACGTCATCCAAGGGCCGACAACTTTGAATTTGCGGTCTTAAACAAAATGGATCTTTCAATGATTACACGGTACAGCAAATACATTCATATATTTATTCAATAAACATAGTATACATGTAGTAAGTTAACGAGGATAAATAGACGGGAATTGATAAAATATTTATGGTTATAAAACTCTTTAATATTTCTAATGGGCACTACTGTCACCACAGGTAACCTTCATTTGCCAACAAGACAGGTTTACTGTTGTAACTATGGATATGAAATTTTGATTTGATTGTTGATAGTTTTTGATTTGAGGTTGGGAAAACAATACATTTAACTCAATTTCATTCTTTTCTACAAAAGTAAACATTTTGTACATCTTACATACACAAATAGGAAACTAAGAATCCATCTGATATAGTGAATTCCTGTTATTATTCCAGAAATGTCCAGTCAAGCATTTTTTCTGTAAATATACAATAACTGCAGTGAAGGGATTAACTCAGTGTAGATATTATGAGGTGTCTAAATAGGGAGAGCATTTGAGTGGTCCACAGGCCACCTGTTTGATACTCTGGGAGGGGCCTGATTTCTCCATGTTTTTTGATCTTAAACATCGAGTCCAAAGGTCATTTATCTTTCCCTGCTGATTCAGAAATCAAGTGAAATTTTAGTAGTCATTTGTGAATATTTTATTGGTAATTACTGGTTAGTTACCCAGTAAAGCCAATTAGGTGGATCAACTGCCGAAATATGACCCAACATGTATTACTCTCAGCTTAAAAACATGAAAAACAAACAACCAGGTGTTTTCAACTCACCATGTTGTTAATTCTTTGTATCCTTAATGAACAATCCTTCGACTTGACTTGTTTAGGTTTTTGTGGGTAATTTTTTTTACATTTATTGCATAAAATGCCTCAGTATGATATATGACCATGAACCTCAAATAATGGCATAATAAATGACAACAATATATTACTTTTAAAGCTTTAATATTTCAAATCTTCACAACAACCAAAAAAAAGAAAAACAAATTCTAAAGTCATAAACTTCAATTAGTTAAAAGCACATAAAAAGTTATAATATAAATATTCATATTTAGATATCAGTGCAAAAATAAACATATCAATACCTCTAAAATATTAACAGTGACTGGTTTAAGCCAACAAGTGAAAGATTGAAGACCAGTCTATAAAAGAAACATTGCCATTGGTCAATATTCAAATATCATCATGTTCAAATCAACCAATCAAATAGTTGTTCTTTTTTTAAATGGCAAAACGATATATGTCTTTATTTAAACAGTTGTCATGCTCAAACAATATCAACCAAAATTGTATGAAATATCAAAAATTAATTGAAGATGTAACAAAATCATAAGAATGAATTTTTGTAGATATTTTGATCGATATTAAATTAAAGCTTTTCAGATTAAGTTTCAGAGCTGCTGTAGCCATTATTATTTAGGTTGAAATATGGGAGATAACAATTTCTATCTGTTTAAAAACCAAATTAAGGGTATCGAGTTTACATTCTGATCTCCAAGCTCACCTTTGTTAGCCTTACACCTGAGCCAAGGAGAACTTTTGAGCAACATGTCCTCATATTTCTAAACAACAACAATAAAAATTCATCTTATAAGATTTTTTTATCAAAGATTTGACCCTGTTTTTAATTGGTTCTGTTCAACTATTGAAAAGGCTTGTTAATTTGCCAAAAGAATAAGGAAGCAGGCTCAAGACTCAAGATAAATTATACAGATATGCAGGCTAGCCTGACTCTAAAATGATGATATTGATAGGTCCCTGTCAGTGCCAGTCTCGAGCAAGTTAAAGGTTTGAATATTTTATTCAAGACAAACATATACATTCTGGTTTTCTTTTAGTAAATGTCTGAACACACTATTTATTAAGTGATCATCAAATGGTAAAATAATGGTTGAATGCTTGGTTTCCATGGTAACTGTTAATTTTCATGCTTCTAAAAGTCCTTCTTAGATGTCAAACACTGCAGAAACAGCTGATATAGAATTTAGTGATTGTGATTAAAATGAAAGACAAGAATGTCTTGTTCAAGATCAACAGTTTCCATGGCAACAATTGACTTCCTGGAATTCTCCTGGTCTCCATGGTTACTTTAGCATCATCACGAGACAATTTATTGAAGCCTGAAGGATTTCTTTGTAACTCGGATGACTTGAAAGATCATGTCAAAATATATAAAGTATATCAAATTATGTTCAATAAAGATAACATTGGATGAAAATACAAGAATTTATTTTTCACACCAATTGTTTATTCGAAGGTTCCCCAATGTCACTTTACAAACCTAAACAAAGTACAACATTTATTTTATAGCCTTAGTCACTATAACCTTCATCCCCAATTCAACCCCGATACCAAAGGTAAGAGGGTCCAGTAAGATATCAAGACACCTTATATTTAAGATATCAGTCAATAATAAGGTGATAAAAAAAACTTCCCCAATTTCTCCACAGAAAGCTTAGGGCCTATGTTTCACAGAAAAAAACTCCGTGAACAACATATATCATTTTTTAAATCTTACATGGGCCTAAATTAACAAATTATGATAAACACAAGATATGAAAATAAAATGCAGATCTGATGATAAAAAACTTTAAGGTTAAAGTTAAACAAATTTGATACAGTTTATTTCTTTGTTCGTAATGTTTGAAATCTTGCATATACAGAAATAGAAATCAACACTTTTTAAATCACAGTCATAATAATTTCTTTTTACTTGATAATTTTTTGTGAAGCACTTTTATTTTATCCTAGATAAAGGTCTCAAAATGATTTTATCATGTCCTAGAGGAGTTTTTTTAAATTCTTAATTCTGCAAAAAAAAAATCATATCTATTTAAAGGTTAAAATGGTGTCAATTTAGCTTTACTTTGGTGCGAGGAATTATCTTGGTTACCCTTACATTCATTATTTCAAGCACAAGTGGAACACCAACATATTATAAACTAGCTTGAAAGCTACCTTACAATAAACATTCTATCGTCTGTGGCAGATTTGAACACAAAGTGGCAAATGATTTTAATTCTCCAACCATAACCACTCAGCCACAGACAATCTGTTAATAGATGGTTTATATTAACTAGTATACTGTCATACCTAGCTAAATCTAGCCCTCCTTTCTCTCGTATCACAGACTTTGCTGATTTATCTACCTTAGCAATAGCAGTTAACAACAACAGGAAACAGCTGCGTGTTTCCTCGGCAACAGAATTTGCTGAAAATAATGAAACAATAGAAATTAAATACAAATGTATGTTTTATAACTTAATTGCAGCAATGTTTAAAGTTTTGATGTTCAATGCAAAACAATAAATGTGATTATCATTAATATTTTAAAGTCATGAAACAGAATTTTAGGAATTTTTTGTTCATAATGGTTCATTACATTACCATATTAAATCTATAATAGTTTGATTTAATCAGACTTGCATATGTATATAGCAAGCCTTTCTGTTATTTTTCTTTAAAAAGTTCCTCTAAAATCCTGACAGAAACATTAAAGCAGCATGCCTCCAGATTCATGCTAATTTTCATGAAAATTTGAAAATGTATTAAACAGTATAATATTGTCAAGTTACCAAAATAATGCAATTTACACATTATCAATGGCACTCACAACCCAGATGTCAAAATTAGCAAAAAGGCCCTTACTGGGTTAGTAACTCAGTAGAAATATAGTTATAAATACTGAAAAATCGGTCATTAATCGCACATAACATGTAAATTATTACTAGAATTTTTAATCTTTTTACATTTACTAAATCTTAGTACATTTTTCTCAGGTTTGATTTTAAATAAATATTTTTGCTCATCTGGAGGCGCGCAGCTTTAAAGTATACCAGGTAAGCTTTGAAAGTAATTTAAATATTTACCAACCTTTCACATCAGTGAGTATTTTAAGGAGACCTGGTAACCAGCCACTTTTTAAGACAATGGTCGGTAAATCTTCATATGTTGATATGCAGTATGCAAATGCTGGAAAAACAACAACATGTATAGCAGATAATAAAATGTTCTAGAACAAAATATAATAATTCATTAATTTTACCAACAATTCTTTTTCAAGCAGCATTTTATAAGAATATTCAAATGATACATTGGCTTTGTTTTACCTCTGGAAAATGTACCCCTTGTAGACCTATCCACTTTAATTATTTGTCTTACAAAGGGGAATAATTCAGTAAAATACTAACTAGGAATATAAGTCTTGGACAGTACATTACAAAATTAAAAGTGTAATCTGTCAGCAGTTAATCAGATATTAAGTTACAATTAATACTTTAAACAAGTGTTTCGCTGACCACGATGTACAGCTGGTAAGGATATCCCTTTGAATATTTCAGCTAGAACAATTTGGGTTTGTGGAGTAACTACTTATGACCAAAACTTTGGGAAATTTCTAGTGAAAAAAAAATTTTCAAAAAATAAAACCTCTTTTCAACACTAAACCCTGGCAATTACAACAGTTCCCCAGTTCTTACAACAGTCAAGCTAAAATGCAATATAATCAATTAACCTTCAGAGCTCAATACATATGACATATTCATATTTACATGTTCTTAATATTTTCAAAAATGTCAACTCAATTTCATAATAAAGTTATTTACCTTGCATGCTGAGAAACCAAGTTTTTGTGAAATTTTGTTCCCACGCCTATCTTGTATGTATCTAACAAATATCAAGGGTAGCCTGCCTCTTCCTCTGATTTAGGGTGTATAGGCTCCTTTCAGGAACCTGATAGATGACTGGAAAAACTTGAACAACCACTGGTCCTTTTCAAGGAAATCGTCCTAACAAAAGTTTAAAACATGACATATAATTTGTAAGAATTATTGCCTTTGAAATGTTGTTAATTTTTTCGTATATTTTAGCTTTATTCTTCAACAGAAGGTTTTTTTTTAAAGTTCTATGCACCAATTACCTATCAGCACATATTATTAGTTACGGTTTAAGAATTTTTTTTCTGGTTTATGGCCCCTATATTTTA